>NC_091183.1:25939989-25994989 GCF_040958095.1 Procambarus clarkii
CTCTCTCTCTCTCTCTCTCTCTCTCTCTCTCTCTCTCTCCTCTCTCTCTCTCTCTCTCTCTCTCTCTCTCTCTCTCTCTCTCTCTCTCTCTCTCTCTCTCTCTCTCTCTCTCTCTCTCTCTCTCTCTCTCACTCTCTCTCTCTCTCTCTCTCTCTCTCTCTCTCTCTCTCTCTCTCTCTCTCTCTCTCTCTCTCTCTCTCTCTCTCTCTCTCTCTCTCTCTCTCTCTCTCTCTCTCTCTCTCTCTCTCTCTCTCTCTCTCTCTCTCTCTCTCTCTCTCTCTCTCTCTCTCTCTCTCTCTCTCTCTCTCTCCTCTCTCTCTCTCTCTCTCTCTCTCTCTCTCTCTCTCTCTCTCTCTCTCTCTCTCTCTCTCTCTCTCTCTCTCTCTCTCTCTCTCTCTCTCTCTCTCTCTCTCTCTCTCTCTCTCTCTTCTCCTTCCCACATCCCTTCCCCACACACTCACACTCAAATGCACATACCAGTATTTATAAACACACATACACACTCACCCTTGCCCACCCCAATCACATCACTTTAGAATATAGAACAAACATGGAAGGGAGACATCAACACACAGGTGGAGGTGAGGGACAAGGTGACTCAGTTAAGGAGACGATCATTCGCATATGAGAGAATTTCAATGAGAAAAGTGAGGGTAATGAAGGAGAAAATAACCAGCCAACATGATAAGCTGAAGGCAGCAAAGGAGGAGATTAAAAGGCTGACAGGGAATCCTAATCAGTACCAGACACTAACCATCCCTTAAGAAGCTGGAAATATATCTGGAGGAGGGACTTCTACAGTACAAGCCTAATTCGCAGCCTAGAGGCTATGTCTGCAGTAAAGGAAGGTGCCATGAAAGTAGCCAGTTCTCAAGTGGCTACTTCTTAAGTGGCTTGATACTTCTCAAGTGGAAGCAGCAATATGTACTAGTCATCTGATAGAGAGGAAAAGAGCAGTAGCTGTACTAGGTATTATGGAACAAGCAGGTTCCAGTCAGGTGGAGTGGGCAGATAAGGACAACGCAGCAGTGACAGAGATCTTGAAGGGGGGTTCAGATGGAGAGGCTGAAAAAAGTACAGAAAAGGGTTTCAGGCTTGAAACCGTACAACAAGGACAGAGACCGGTTGATATAGGTAATATTCATGAATGAGAGCATTAAAAAAGAACTTCTAGCAAGGAAGAGTAAGCTATTCCATGTAATGGAATTCAAAGTAGTATTCAGATGGATATTACTAGGGACGAGGGAATGGGAGCAGCAAATGCAAGGAAGAAGTGCAGGGAGAGAAAATGGAATCAGGGAACCATGGCCCCATACTTTACAATCCCAGAGGGGAGTCGACAACCCTCCACAAGCAGTTCAGCATCCCCGGAGAGAGGAGCATCACTCCCTCCTTCCTCCCAATAAAAGTCCTCCCTGTCCAAACTCCTCCCAGTACCACTAAATACCCACCCAGTGCCCTCTTCCTTCTATTTCCCCCTCTTCCCATGCCCTCTCTTCTCCCCCATCCCATGAACCAGGGCACCACCCCAGCATCCACAAAACAAACATGAATTATTGCACAGAACACCAACCCTATTCTTGCAGCCCAGTCCATGGAGCAACTGTCTGCACCAGTGGAACAGCTAACAAAAGCAAGAGTAGGCGAGGAAGGACAGATTTAAGTGAGCTTGAAAGTGATGTACACAAACATAGATGGGATTACAAATAAAACAAGTGAATTTTGAAAATGGACACAAGAACGAAAACCCTGAAGTAATAGCCCTCACAGAAACAAAACTCTCAGGCAATGATAACAAATGAAGTGTTTCCACAGAACTACTATATAGCAAAGAAAGATAGGAAAAGGTGGAGGAGGAGTGGCTTTGCTGTTAAGGAAGAGATGGGCAAGGCTGTACAAGATTTCAAAGACTACATAGTAGGCACTATGAAAATGGGAGGACCACGAATAATGGCAATAGGAATAAAACACCCTCATTAAATGACAGACGACCCCGACAGGAGTATGACAGGAACAACATGGCAACCATTAACATAATAGAGAGAGCGGTTTCTATTGCCTCCTGTGTAATGATCTGTTGCACAGACCAAGCTTCTCCCCTTCTCCCTCCCCCCCCCCCCCCGTTCTCCTTCTCCCTTTCTCCTCCTTCTTCTCCTTCTCCTCCTTCTCCATTATTCGTCTTCCTCTCCCTTGTTCATTCTCCTCCCCCCTGTGGGGAAATCTGGCTCTAGTTTAATACTAATAAAATGTATAATTCTATAAATGCAAAATAAACATTAAATCTAAGATAGCTTGAAGGACCAGAATGCGTTGTTAAATGAGAGAACCAGTGACTTATGGATCTCTATGATTATATGTAATTATATTTTATTAAGCAATGACTGTAGATTGTATGCATGCTAGAACCAGCTTCCCATGACACATTTGGGGGGGGGGGTCTTCTATGAGGTTAGTCTATGTGTAACATATATTATGTAATTATAATAATGATAATATGCACGCACATAGATAATGATAAATAAAATGTAATGCAAAAAATACTACTGCATATTAAAATTAAAATCATGTACCTGATTAATACTGCAATGATTAGAAATGCTTGACTCTCAATAATTAAATTCTATCTACAATGAAAACTGATTAAATCTCAGCTGTGACAGAGGGACGTAGGTGGAGTCCAATCTCTACAACAGTCTGAGAACAGCTTGAGATAGTGATACATGGAACACGTGAGTATATGACAGTCACACGCTTCCTCAGTAGTGTTGCACTATGCTGCAATAATTAAATTCCATAACTTCCTCTCGAAACTAGTATTCACACACATAAATGCAATATCAAAATATTTGGAAGGGTGAAAGCAGCACTTACGTGGGGTATATTTTATCGCCTGCAGCGTTACGACATGGCACCTATATTAGTTATTATCTGAGCTCAAATTAACAACTGAACAAGGTAAAAATGCCTGCTGAACTGGTGTCCGTGATTCTGGTAAGATGCGTCCTCAATCTGACGTCCGAGGATGTACGGATGCCTTCAAGATTGTAAGATTTGTAGGAACCGCTTCGGAACACCGTACTGCTAGTTGATCGTAAATTGGCGAGAGTGCCCTTCCTTCCCGAATGTCGCGCATGTGAATAGCTCACAATGGGGGGGCCGAGCACAAATTATATTTATTTATTAAAGATAAATAGGGAAGGAAGTGTTTATGAATACTTTTTATATTTTGATTAAATACTTTATGTGGTGATGTTTGATTCTCACAGTGCAGGTCAGTTAATGTAGACTGCACAAATAAAATGAGAATCCTTTGGAGGTGGAAATGATTTTAGATTATGATATTATTTACTGGGACAGCGATCAAGCTGGGTAAAGGAATTCCAGTAAACTGTTGTATACTAAGTGTAAACCTATTACTAAATAATTATCCCTAATAAAGGAAAGTAAATGGTTGGACTTCTATTAGATCTACAGATATGTGGAAATTTATTCTTCGTGGGTGGCTGACGCAACACTGCACAATTCTAGGAGAAATTACATGATGTTCCACATCCTAATGCAATGAATTCTATGATACTAAACTTCGAATTAGTAGTGTTAGTTAATTATTATGCTTAGTACAGGAAATACATCCCATTGTACTAAGGATTAGTAAATGAGTATCAAATGAGTATGAAGCCATAAAACAGTAAAACTCAGTGCTATAAAACGATGTTCCCAAATTTTCCTCTTGGGGTGGCTGGCCAGACAAAGCTAGTTCCCATGAGCTGGTTGAAACTGCTTATTTCCAGTTTTCGTGAGAAGACCGACCCCCCCCCCCCCCGGGCAGTGTCAGGCTATTTATTGGCCAAGAGCAGGGGCTTTAGTTTCATTGGTTAGTGGTGCCAAGGTATTAGGCCTGGGGGCTCAAGTGATTGGACTGAAGTCTCAAGAGGCGGAGTCCCCCAAGATAGGACTGGGCACCCATTGGCCAAGGGACCAGAGCATCCAGCATTGGTTTGAACTTATAGGTGCTCCTAGCCCGGAGCCAAGCTCGGGGAAGGAACCATAGGCCTCCCTGGGGTAGTCAAAGGAAATATTAGTCAGTGTGTCTTTGGGAGAGACTTGGGACAGGTCCCCATCAGGGCCAGAGGGCAGCCACTCAACATTCTGTGGCTGGTATTGTAGGAGTAAGGTAATGTCTGTCTGAGTTTTGGTACATCAAAGTAATTGCACTCCGGTTTATTGCCTCCTAGGGATATATTTTAGAGTAGGATATTTTTTAAAATTTGTTATAAATATATGTGTTTTGTTAAATAAAGCGAATCTGACTTATTGGTATTTAGTTAACCCTCTTTTGAAACTGAGTCATTTTTATATGTGGTATTCTCGAGCGGTATTGGAAGCCACTATATTCTCAATAAGTAAAGATTTCCATAATTAATCCCAAAGCATTATTACCAAGATTCCTACGTCCCTATAGTTTCTTGATTATTGATTTCTGTCCTCCCTGGAAGATCACTAGAGTTGGCACATTCAGGGCAGGGAGGTGGTGGCAGTCGTATATTATTAAGTATTATTCATTTTATTTTAAAATTAATAACCTTTCATTTGTTGCTTCCCCCCCCCCGCCGTCTAATATTTCAGTTTTAATATTAGGTGGTAGTTCAGTGAGGGTCACAGTGATCTTGCAGCAGTGTTAAGCTGGGGTGTTAAGTGAGAACGGGGAGCTAGGAGGGGGCTATTACGCCAGAAAGAATTCCAAAATGTTGATCATGAGGTGAGTTCAATCATTAAAGGGTAGATTGGGAAAATAGAGAACCACACTGAGGGACAGAAAAATAGAGAGCTAAATTATTGGACGTGGTGACAAGAAATTAACTTTGCCAACATGTCAAGGAGCTCACAAGAATGAGAGGAAATGATGAACCAACCAGACTTGATCTGGTATTTACAAAGAACAAGTCAGACATAATAGAAGTCAAATCAGAACCCCTCATAGGAATGAGTGACCCCAGTGTCCTAACATTTGAGTATCTGGTGGAACTAGGAATAACTCATTCAAGAAAAGGACCGAAAAGAAAAAGGCTGGCATACCGAAAGGGGAAACTATGATGAGATTAGAACATTTTTAACAGGAATACCATGGGAGATAGAGCTAAGAGAAACGTCTGTACAAGACATGATGGACTACATCACCCAGAAGTGTCACGAGGTAGAAAACAGGTTTATCCAGGCCCAGAAAGAAAAAAAGAAAAGCAAAAGAAGAATCCTTGGTTCAATCAGGCATGTAAGGAAGCAAGGCAGCAAAGCACAGAGGCATGGTAATGCAACATAAATAAATGGACACCAGAGAGCAGAGAGAGACACCAGACGGCCTGAAATGGGTACCTCAGTGTGAGGAGAGAAGCAGAGAAACAATTTGAAGAGGACTTAACAAATAAAGCCAAGACCCAACCAAAACTGCTATACAGCTTCATGTATAGTGGCTGAACGAAAGAAAACAACAGTGAAAGAACAGGAGATGAGCTGAGAAAGGATAAGGATAGATACACGCAGAATGACAAAGAGGTGTGTGTGTAAAGAACTTAAGAGATTCCAGGAGGTTTTCACAATAGAGCAAGGGAAGTCCCTGAACAAAGAGGGGTGGCGATAAATCAAACAAACTTCGAAGATATTTAAATTACTAGAGATGAGGTTAAGAGGTATCTGCTCAATCTAGACGTGACTAAGGCTGTTGGACCTAATGGAATCTCACCATGGATTCTTAAAGAATGAGCAGAAGCAATTTGTAAGAAGCTTGGTGTATATCAAGTCACTGGAAACAGGAGACCTACCAGATAATTGGAAGAGAGCTAACGTGGTCCCAATATACAAAACGGAGGATAGACAGAAGGCCCTAAACTATAGGCCGGTGTCATTAAATTGTATACCAAGCAAGGAGATGGAGAAGATAATTCTGGTATCACTACTGGAGAGAAGGGACTATGTAACACGTCACCAGCAGAAGTTCAGTGATGGTAATTCGTGTCTCACAAGTTTAATAGAATTCTATGACTAAGCAACAAGCATTAAGCAAGAACGAGAAGGCTGGGCAGACTGCATTTTCTTGGACTGTCAGAAAGCTTTAGACAAAGTCCCACATAAGAGACTGTTGCATACGTTGTACAAACAGGCTGGAATAAGTGGTAACGTGCTTCAATGAATAAGGGAGTACTTAAACAACAGGAACCAGAGATATATTGCGAGGGATTAGATCTCAGAATGGTGTGATGTCGCCAGCTGAGTCAGACAGGGTTCTGTACTCGGACCTATACTGTTTGATATACGTAAATGATCTTCCAGGAGTTATCGACACATTCCTCTCAATATTTGCTGAGGATGCTAAAATTATGAGAAGGATTAAGACAGAGGTGGACAGCAAGAGGCTACAGGATGATCTGGACAAACTGAAGGAATGGTCCAACAAATGGCTATTTGTTGTTTTGTTGTATATACAGTTTTACTCAAGCAAGTGTAAAGTGATGAGTAGAGAGGCGTAGGGAGCAGGAGACCTAATACAAGGTACCAACTGGGAGAGGAAATTCTTCAGAAGTCAGGACGAGAGAAAGATCTAGGGGTTGATATCACACCAGACCTGTCCCCTGAAGTTCACATCAAAAGGATAACATCAGCGGGGAATGTAAGGATGGTGAACATAAGAACTGCGATCAGAAACTTGTGTAAGGAATCATTCAGAACCTTGTATACCACATATGTCAGACCAATACTGGAGTATGCGGCTCCAACGTGGACTCCACATCCAGTATAACACAATACGAGGTTAGAAAAGGTTCAGAGGTATGCCACAGGCTGATCCCCGAGCTGAGAGGAATGAGCTAAGAGGAAAGATTACTGGTAAGATTACTAACACGAAACTGATAGACAGAAGAAATGGGAAAGACATGATCACTACCTATAAAATTCTCAGAGGAATTGAGAGGGTAGATAAAGATAAACTGTTTAGCACTGGAGGTAAACGAACAAGGGGACACAAGTGAAAACTTAGTACGCAAATGAGCCACACGGACGTTAGAAAAAACTTTTTCAGTGTTAGAGTACTTAACAGATGGAATGCATTGGGCAGAGATGTGGTGGAGGCTGACTGCATACACAGTTGCAAATGTAGATATGAGGTAGTACTGGGGTAGAAATATCTAAATATCTACATATCTGAAATATCAGATATCTACAAATATGTAGATATTACTGGGGTAGCCCACAGTAAGCTCAGGAATCTGTACACCAGTTGATTGACAGTTGAGAGGCGGGACTAAAGAGCCAGAGCTCAACCTCCGCAAGCACAACTAGGTGAGTACAACTAGATGAGTACACGCACACACGCTAAAATGCCTTTTAAATTTAAGGCCTCAATTAAAGGAAAATGTCAATAATTTTAGTAGGATAGGAAAATATCAGAAAGACAAGACTCACCCCTAAAGGGTGACATTAAATGCAGTGAATCAAATGACGGAAGTGCTTTGAAATGCCTGGAAATTACAGAGTGATAGGGATGACAAACTTTGGTCAATAAACACAAGACCTCTTAAAGGAAGAAAAGCTGGAAATAAACCTCGAGGAAGCGAAACGTGTAAATGAAAGCAAAAATGAAGAATAATTTTATTTTTCTACAAAGTGCTAGAGACTGGAAAGTTAGTAAAATGGAACATAAAAACAAAGTAACAAAATCATTGGAGGAAGGGGGAGTAAAGCACAAATGGAAAGGGAACATGTTCCTGAAAATTGTATATACCAAATTAGATGGAGTGAAATGAACAAATACTGGAGCTAAAGAATATAATTCGGCTTAGGGTTTTAGATATTGTCGCACTAACAGAGAATGAAACGAAGAAAATATTTTAAAGGAGGTCGTATTCCCAAGGAGCTACTCAGTTTGGAACTAGGAATAGGGGAAGAGTGCTGGTGCTGTGCTGGTGAAAGAACACTTGAGAGTAAGAGAGTTAAAATTATAAACCCTCATGAAGTTGACATAATGATAAACTGATAATCATAAATGCCGACAGTTCACCAGTAAACAACACATGGACAAAGGAGGAACTACATAACAAACGAGAGGGCCTCATACTGGCCATGAGACAGATTATAACAAAAGCTGATAAAGATTAATCACGATTGTTGGTACTGGGGGACTTCAACTTTAAGGCCTTTAAGGCCTATATATACTTTAAGGCCGACTGGCAGGCCTATAAGGCAAGAATGGAGGACATTTGGACAGGCAGATCCTCATTCACCTCACCTCATTCATTCACACCTCATTCTGGAGACATTCATGTATCAACACGTCAAGCAGGCCACCAGAATGAGGGAAGGGGAATGTTTCATCAATATTTGATCTAATATTTACCAGGAAAGGAGAGGAAATATTTGACATTCAGTACTTTCCTTTGGTGATCATGTCCTGTTGGAAATTAAATATGCTTTGTGATAAATGTAGAAGAGAATGGGGAAATTGAAACAGTTGATAAACTCGCTTTCATGAGAGAACTCTATGGGGAACTTTGAAAATTCGTTAATGAATATAATATAAAAAATTTAATAAAAAAATATACGATAAAGGCACACACAAACATTCATACCAAATCATCCCAGATGCATTACCAGAAAATAGGATTCCTTCAACAAATATTGTGAGAGGGCTAGAGAGGAAAAGACAAGAAAATTGGTTCAATATAGGAAGAGGACTAACCCACAAACATACCAGAACTATAAGCAAGTACAAAAATTACATCGCAGTGAGGAGAGAAACAGAAAATATTTTTGAGAAAAGTATAGCAGACAAATGTAAAACAGATGCAGGCCTTTTTTAATAAATTCATTAAAAGCAAGCTATATGAAAAGGATGAAATCCAGAGATTGAGAATGGGGAACAGGACTACTGAAAATGAAAAAGAAATGTATGAAACGCTAAATGAACAGTTCCAAATTATGTTTGTACAAAATGAGGATTTCAGAGATCCGGACCCAATACCAATTCCAATGCCATAGATTAGAGCTATAGAATACATAGAGGTATCTCAAGACTAAGTGAAAAAATTACTCAAGGGGCTAAGAAGAAATAAAGCGGTTTGACCTGATGGAGTTTCACCTTGGGTGCTGTGAGGATGTGCAACTGAGCTGAGCATGCCACGTCAGTTAATATTCCAGACATCCTTGTGCACAGAAAACTTAGCAGATATAAAGAAAAACGCATAGTATCAATCTGTAAAGATGGTAGTCGAGAAGGACCTTTAAATTATAGACCCGTATCATTAACAAGCGTGGTAGTTAAAACTCTAGAAACAATAGTTAGAACCAAATCGGTTGAACACTTAGAGAGTAATGACAAAATATCGGACAAACAGTATGGTTTTCGAACAGGAAGCTCCTGTGTAACAAATCTTCTTAATTTTTACTTGCTACTACTCGCAGCAAGTCGTCGCTAAAGAAAAACGGCAGCCCCTAGAGGTCTGCACTAACCTACTATCTCTATAACTGGTACAGCCAGCCCCATCCCCAGATCTCCAGTATCAGCGAATGATACAGATAATGGTTCCAAAGAGCCTCCACTTATGGGCACACAATAGCCCGTGCTACTTGGATCTTTTTGTTCTGAGTAGCTGAATCTAAAACAACAACAACATGATTGCCACCCTCACACACACACACAGGACCGGGATCAACGCGGTCGGACGTACCCAGCTCCTCTCCTGCTGGCTGTCGGCAAACCACTCTTCACTCCAAGTACTCCTGACAATCTGAGACATTGAGGCGTTGCCAGAGAACATGACAAAGTGAAAGTGCGACTCCTCGGAGTCTACAAGTTCTCTGAGCACGAAATTACAGCAGCCATTGACTAGGCAACATCAGTGCGACCAGTCGACGTCCTTGTGCATGGTAACGAGGGCATTGTAATCGTAGCAAAAAAAGCGGATCTACAGATGATACGGAACTCCGGGTCCCACTACTGAAGGCGAACCTCTCACCAACTTCTCCCAGTCAAATCACTGCCGGGATAACAATATTTGTGAACAGGCTGAACTGCTGGTTAGCGGGTGAGGTACTCAACACCATAATTGAGCAAGTGAATGCAGAAAAGCTTACCCTGAAAGCGTCGACAGCTCTACTCATCAAGACTAACGACGCCACTCAACCCACGAGAAAAATGACCTTGGAAACAGCAGAATAAGCCCAGGAAGCAGTGAAGAACGGTTTCAAATGCTTTGGAATCATCTCCTCTCCAAACCAGATCGCCATGGAGAAGGTCTACAACGTGAGACAGTGGTACAAGTACTTCTGCTATGAGCACTTCTCTAACAAGTGCCCAAAACAAACGGCTAAGTGCAGCTCATGCTTCAGCACTCACTACTACAAGGACTGTACCGCAACCACCAAGAAATGTGCGGGCTGTGGAAAACAGCACACCGCCACCTCCTATCTCTGCACAAAAAGAAAGGAGGAACTGATGAAGATTAAAGAGAAGATTACCCCATAGGCAAGTCTGCACGACCTTGGACCATGGACCTGACCAGTTCCCGAGCCTCCCTTCTACAAACCAGATGCAGACTACGACCATATGAACTGGATGGCCTAACAAGCCTCAGCAGCCGGACCCACCAAAATTAGAGACGCCAATATCCATCCAGAACATCCACATCCAGGTCGCCATTGCCTATGCGGACAGAGTTGTGAAACAAGATCACAACTTGTTCCTCCGAACAGTGAACGAGCTTCTGGACGCTAGTGGCATTGCATCTATACTGACACAAGTGACTGAATATGGAATTGCAGGCACCCAGACCGAAGTCCCACGGCTGACGACGACAACTGCAGACACCCAGACGGATGCTCCACGGACAGTGACAACTTCGGACACCCAGATGACCCTGACAGCAGTACAGAACACAAAGAAAGGAGGAATACTGGCAACACTGGACGAAAAGGACTAGGCATCTTCAGACGAGCATGTGGATGATGAGGATCTCTCCGGTGTAGATGAGTATGGCTCCGAAGATGCAGTCTTGACGTCTCTTCGGGTACGCACGCCCATGTTTGATGGTTACGATGCATCTTGCCTTTTGGACACAACCACAAGTCGATACACTGCTTTCAGAAATGTCCAGGCGATCACCATCGACTTCCCGAGGAATATCATCGGGGATGTCCCAGGATGCCCTACACTGTCGCCTGTGGACACCAATGTACAGACACGAAGCCATACAAGAAACCAAAGAACAGGAAAAAACAGAGCACTGAGGGTCCCCTGAGATAGTGATGCTGTAATGTAATATCGAACTAGGACTTCTGGCTGCAGCTCGGCCCTCTTGGCACCGTCCCCCTCCCCCTAATGCTCTGTGCGGTGTGAGTCTGCTATTGGCTCTACTCTCTGCGCCGCCGAAACTTCTATACCCTTCACACTATACTTCCGACTGTCCCACATTCCAAACCCCCATTCATCCGCAGATCTACAATACCAGCTACTGGTACTGATAATGGCTCCAAACAGCCTCCATGTACAGGCTAATCATGCCCGTGCCTCCTCTGGGATGGCTTAATCTTTATCAATCAATCTGATTACCACATACATAATTGACTCGGTAGATAAAAGATTTTTTTACATGGGTGATACTCGCACAAGGGTACACAGGTGGAGACAAAAATGAGCGACGGAGACATTATCAAGAATTTTTTCAATGTCATAGTAGGTAATACATGGAATGAATTAGGTAATGATGTGGTGGAGGCTGACTATACAGTTTCAGACGAGGATATGATAGAGCCCAATAGGCTCAGGAACCTGTATAAGAGCTGATTAACAGTTGAGGGGCGGGACCAAAAGCCAAAGCTCAACCCTCCCGATGCACAACTAGGTGCACAACTTGGCGCATCAGTACTGGGCCTCGTGGTCGAGTGGACAGCCTTCGGCCGCTGTCCACGTAGTCCTAAGGGCGCGGGTTTGACTTTCCAGCCGAGGAAGGAACAAATGGTACGAGTTTCATTGACCTGATGCATCTGTTCAACAAGCAGTAAATAGGTACCTGGGAGATAGGCAGTTGCTACGGTCAGCATCCTGGAGATGTGCGAGTGCTGGAGAGAACTATATGTAGTAGGTATAATAGGGGAAAATTGGTCAGGCATTAGTACACTTAGACAACCGACGATTAGAAAGACGGATCCAAGAGCTAACAGCTCGAGCCTAAAGGCACAAATTGTAAACACTAGTAGTAAATACACACACACTATCTTGAGTACAAAATTAAGACCACTGACCTGTAAAATCTGAGTTTTGGTGTTGTGGGAAGCGGAGAGATGTTGAGATACTGTGTGGGATGGACCCTCGGTGGAGGGGCTTTCCCGCCAGAACGTCCACCACTGATAACGTCACTGAGGTGTCACTCTCACTAGGATGGGAAGGCTGTAGTGGCCCAGAGGGAAGTGGTGACCCAGGTGGCGTGTAAGGTTGTAGTGATCCACCCGCAGGTGAGGTGGTGGGCTTCTGTGACCCACCTCCAGGTGGTGGGTCGGCCGCTAGTAAAATGGTGCTGACACACACACCAGGTGGTGGGGACGCGATGGTCAACGTTGGTAAACACAAAGAGGTACTCGAGCCAGCTGCCGGAGCTGGTGCAGGTGGCAGCATCTTGCTGGTTGAAACAGGTAGTGGAGATCCTGGTGTCACAGGTAATGGGAGAGAAAGGTGAGGGGAGACAGGATGAGCCAGGCTTCAGACATGGTCTTGAACTACACTCGCTGGCTCTGTCTTCACACAGGTGTGTTGTGGGCGTCCCTCACTCACCACACAGGTGTCCTGGGTGTTGTGGGCGTCCCTCACTCACCACACAGGTGTGTTGTGGACGTCCCTCACTCGCCACAGAGGTGTGTTGTGGGCGTCCCTCACTCACCACACAGGTGTGTTGTGGGCGTCCCTCACTCACCACACAGGTGTGTTGTGGGCGTCCCTCACTCACCACACAGGTGTCCTGGGTGTTGTGGGCGTCCCTCACTCACCACACAGGTGTGTTGTGGGCGTCCCTCACTCACCACACAGGTGTCCTGGGTGTTGTGGGCGTCCCTCACTCACCACACAGGTGTGTTGTGGGCGTCCCTCACTCACCACACAGGTGTGTTGTGGGCGTCCCTCACTCACCACACAGGTGTGTTGTGGGCGTCCCTCACTCACCACACAGGTGTGTTGTGGGCGTCCCTCACTCACCACACAGGTGTGTTGTAGGCGTCCCTCACTCACCACACAGGTGTGTTGTGGGCGTCCCTCACTCACCACACAGGTGTGTTGTAGGCGTCCCTCACTCACCACACAGGTGTGTTGTGGGCGTCCCTCACTCACCTACACAGGTGTGTTGTGGGCGTCCCTCACTCACCACACAGGTGTGTTGTGGGCGTCCCTCACTCACCACACAGGTGTGTTGTGGGCGTCCCTCACTCACCACACAGGTGTGTTGTAGGCGTCCCTCACTCACCACACAGGTGTGTTGTGGGCGTCCCTCACTCACCACACAGGTGTGTTGTAGGCGTCCCTCACTCACCACACAGGTGTGTTGTGGGCGTCCCTCACTCACCACACAGGTGTGTTGTAGGCGTCCCTCACTCACCACACAGGTGTCCTGGGTGTTGTGGGCGTCCCTCACTCACCACACAGGTGTTGTGGGCGTCCCTCACTCACCACACAGGTGTGTTGTGGGCGTCCCTCACTCACCACACAGGTGTCCTGGGTGTTGTGGGCGTCCCTCAATCACCACACAGGTGTCCTGCTGGGTGTTGTAGGCGTCCCTCACTCACCACACAGGTGTCCTGCTGGGTGTTGTGGGCGTCCCTCACTCACCACACAAGGTGTCCTGCTGGGTGTTGTAGGCGTCCCTCACTCACCACACAGGTGTCCTGCTGGGTGTTGTGGGCGTCCCTCACTCACCACACAGGTGTCCTGCTGAGTGTTGTGGGCGTCCCTCACTCACCACACAGGTGTCCTGCTGGGTGTTGTGGGCGTCCCTCACTCACCACACAGGTGTCCTGCTGGGTGTTGTAGGCGTCCCTCACTCACCACACAGGTGTCCTGCTGGGTGTTGTGGGCGTCCCTCACTCACCACACAGGTGTCCTGCTGGGTGTTGTAGGCGTCCCTCACTCACCACACAGGTGTCCTGCTGGGTGTTGTGGGCGTCCTTCACTCACCACACAGGTGTCCTGCTGGGTGTTGTAGGCGTCCCTCACTCACCACACAGGTGTCCTGCTGGGTGTTGTAGGCGTCCCTCACTCACCACACAGGTGTCCTGCTGGGTGTTGTAGGCGTCCCTCACTCACCACACAGGTGTCCTGCTGAGTGTTGTGGGCGTCCCTCACTCACCACACAGGTGTCCTGCTGGGTGTTGTAGGCGTCCCTCACTCACCACTGCCTGAGGTCCTCTTCTGCCTCACAACTGTCTGCCGATATATACAAAATGATTTATATAGTTCGTCTCTTGATAAAATTGTAATTAAGTTAGTAGATTTAATTTAGCTTTCAACAGTGTAAGGTGACAATGAGATCAAACAATACATAAATAACTGTCAAGGTAACAGCAGAGAGCGTTTGTTAAGTTACAAAGTTACAATTTACAGTGATCCCGCTAATCCTGATAGTGAGGATTCTGCATTAAAGGAAAAACAGTGGCAGGAGTTCCGCTAACATTGGCAGGAGTTCTGCTAACATTGGCAGGAGTTCTGTTAACATTGGCAGGAGTTGTGCTAACATTGGCAGGAGTTCCACTAACATTGGCAGGAGTTCCGCTAACATTGGCAGGAGTTTCCGCTAACATTGGCAGGAGTTCTGCTAACATTGGCAGGAGTTCAGCTAACATTGGCAGGAGTTCCGCTAACATTGGCAGGAGTTCCGCTAACATTGGTAGGAGTTCTGCTAACATTGGCAGGAGTTCCGCTAACATTGGCAGGAGTTCCTGCTAACATTGGCAGGAGTTCCGCTAACATTAGCAGGAGTTCCGCTAACATTGGCAGGAGTTCCGCTAACATTGGCAGGAGTTCCGCTAACATTGGCAGGAGTTCCGCTAACATTGGCAGGAGTTCCGCTAACATTGGCAGGAGTTCCGCTAACCGGCCACAACGTTCGTGACCTAAGACGTCTCCAGCAAAACATCATCGATCAACTTTTCAAGCCAGACAAAATCTATAAATTGTGATAAAACGACCAGTTTTTCCTTGTAGCTAAAATGTGTTACAACACAACAACAATTTAAATAAACAGTTGTTCAGAAACACATAATTATATAGAACAGCCGTCTGGAATCTTAAAAGGCTGCATTCACTGCATATACTACCTACATGAGACTGGCGGAAGAGTTGGTAGCGCCAGAATGGATTTGCTTACCTCATCTGTACCTATAAGAAAGAATGTCTGTTTCTCTGTTTGTTCAAATTTTGAGGTCAGATGCTTCGTCAGCGCCACCCAAATTGACAGAGGGAATTGTCAAGGGTACGGAATGAAGAAAGGGTGGTTGGGATTCTCAGAATTCATTCAATTCTAAGAATTTGTGTTTGAGTTTGTTAGGGTTACATTCAGATCCCCACGGTGATTTTTGCCACTGCTGCCCACCGGTTACACACCTAAATATTTTGAAGACAAACATTAAATTTTTTATTTTCCTTAGCTTAATATACCATTATTCACTGATCTTGGGAAAATTTACAGAAATTTCTTACTATCCATAATTTTCCCGTAGTAGCAGAAAAATGATGATCCTCCCACAAGTTCAAAGGTTTCTCAAGATGCGTCACTTTCTCGAAGTAAATGGGTTAACTATTAATTTTTTTAAATTTCACACGATTGAGCTCCTTTCACCCGTGACCACCCACACGGCAATGGGAGAAAATTATATTTTTAATAAGAGAGGGAAAGAGCCATAAACAGAGAAAGAGAGACAAAACCCAAGAGAAACCGGTAGAGACAGAGATAGCGACATACAGAGATGGTGGGACACTGGAAGGGTAGGTATATGGGAGGCAGGGTGTGTGGGGGGTGGAAGACAGAGAGGGTGTGGGGTTGTGGGAGAGACAGGGAGGGTGTGTGTGAGGGAGACAGGCAGTTTGTAGGGGGAGGCAGGGAGTTTGTGGGGGAGACAGGGAGGGTGTGTGTGGGAGGGACGTGGTGGGTGTGTGAGGGGGAGACAGAGAAGGTGTGTGTGGGAGATGTGTCACTAGTCCACAGTGAGACTCGTGGATTAGAACTTTACCTCAATAATCAAGGAGCTACCTGGCCTTATATATTTCAGTGTAAGTAGCTGTATGGTAAAGTGAAAGTAAGTAAAATCCATCAGTTTACTTGGGCGAACTTATTTACACGACACCGCTTCTAATATACACAAATCTCTCTATACATACTCACCATCAAATAACAATAAAGTGAATCAGCATAAAGCACAAATCATAGCAACAAGATGTAAGTAGGCCACAATAACATAACATTGGTACACTATTAAACTAGAGACTGGCTGAAAGACTGTGAACATGGCGGGGTTGTGAGGTTACATAACCAGAGTTGGGTATAAAGTCTAAACATGGACATCAATATCACAAGTCAATAAACCCTCACTTGCCTAAGAAAAACCAAGTCTCAGCTGGACTGACAGATGGCTAATATTTTTGTAAATTAGTCAACAATGACTGGAAATGTGACAAGGTGAGTCAATTACTCGTCTTCAAACGTCAGAGTTACGATATCTGAAAAAGTGCCAAAAGTCAGAAATGTCATCTTAAAAGTCTAAGTCCACAAACCATGAAATTTGACTACGTCCTGAAACTCCTCACCAGAGGCACAGTTCACACAGGCACAATAATATAACAATGTCCTCAAACGGCTCAAATAGTAAGATAAGTTTCGTACCAAACTGTTAAAAATATGAAAATCGTGATAACACTGTGATAAACCAATCCACACAAATATTAATAATCCTTCTTACATACTCTTAAGAAGAAGTCAACAGAATATATAATATATATATATATATATATATATATATATATATATATATATATATATATATATATATATATATATATATATATGACAATGTCAGACCACGGAGGAAAAATGAAACAGGAAATTTCCTTAAGTACTTTCGTATATTAAATACATCTTCAGAAGGTGTATTTAATATACGAAAGTACTTAAGGAAATTTCCTGTTTCATTTTTCCTCCGTGGTCTGACATTGTCACATTCTTAATCACGTGTTTATTTTCGTGATATACACACATATATATATATATATATATATATATATATATATATATATATATATATATATATATATATATATATATAGGGGTACCACCACTGGTTTAATTAAAGGGACCCACATCCTCGAAGAAGAAAATAAATATCTTCAGAGAAGACCTTGTGGATTCTCACTGAATACTTTAATCTTTTCCTCTCCTACCACCCCTATTAATTTTTTTTTTTTTTTTTTATTTGATTTTATTGCAATGTTACAGTTTACAGAAAACACACACTTATATAACAATATACCAATCAGTGTTCGAAGACCTCGTCCAGTTCCTCGGGGGTCGGGTGCGTACCCAAGATACAGCACGCATTTCCCCTCTGAACAGCGACACTGAGGCGCTGGAACATAAAACTGGCCGCTCTTGGGTCTCTAGTCTTCCCAATGAGTTCCTCGCCCAGCTCCTTCAGGAACTTAAGTGCACATTTACCCCAGGCGCCCAGAGTCTCAGAGCCTATTGGCACGAACCTGTAACAACGTTCTAGGTCCCTGTACTTGTTAGTTTTCTGGGTCTCCCTGAAGGTGGCTGCCCCGCCTCCCTCAGCTGCGCTGTAAGGTAGATAGGTATCAGCCAATGTGGATGCACACGTGCAGTCCCACACGACCTGTTTACCTTCCCTCCGCGGCTGCAGGGTGACCCCATCTGGGCGTTTTTGGCTGTTGTCAGGCCTGCACAACTGAGGTTCCCTTTGTGCTGGGCACCCAGCTGAAGCCAAACTTCTCTTGATGATGTCATCGACTGCTTCATGTCTGGCAATCTTTCCCTGTGTCTTACGACAGATGAGACCATGGCTGCCGTATTGGTCTGCCCGTGCATGGCCGCAAATACACCGGTGCTCGGTGGAGATAGGGGCGGCAAGGTGCAGAGCAACACCAATACTTAGGGTCCGATGGTCCAGGCGGGTGCCCAAGGCGGAATTAGGGACTGCCAACAGGAAGTCCCCGGCATGGGGAGCTTGCACAGCTAGAAGACGCGCTATGTCCTTTCTGGAAGCTGCCTCCAGCAATGATGTGGCGATGTTCTCCACTATGGGGCTATCCCATTTGGACTGTTTGCAGTCATTTGGAAAAGTCGGTCGAGGATGAGAGTTGACAAGAGTGTCCCACTGACCGGCTCCTTCCGCGAATTTGGGATCATGAATCCCAATGAAGTCTCTTAGGTGTTCCGGTAGTATTTCCTTAACTAATTCACCTGTTGCACTGGTCGAGGATAAGAATACCGGCAATGCTAACTGTGTCGCCTTGCGAATACCTATCCCCCCGAGTCTAACTGGGAGCGTTGCTTGGTCCCATTGGTCATCTTGCAGGGAGAGGTTTAACACTTTCACGGTTATTGACCTTAGGAGTGTGTCATATTCTGTTAATTTTGGACTGTCGAAGGAGGGAGCACACCTTAGGAAATAGGTCAGTCTGGGCAAAGCCAGGCACCTTGTGAGAAGGTACAGGGCATCGTGGGCGTCCAAAGCCCCTATTCTTCCCTCCATCCTCCTCAGGTCGTTCAGCTTTTCTTCGAGGACTACCTCAATGGCGCTCGAGCCCAGAGGTGCCCCTAGCAGCACACTGTCGGTGGGAGCGATCACTTGGGCTCCTGGCAATATGGTTCGCACTGCATCTATGGTTGGTTGGCTAGATGAGATGATTTCACACTTTAATGGGTTTAGGGTGAGTCCTAACTCCTCTCCCTTAGATTTCACCAACTGTAGATCTTCTAGCAGGGACTCCTGCGTCCCTGCCAGGGTGCCATCGTCCAGGAACCAGATGTTGAGTTCGCTGGTCAACCTGCTTGTGACCTCTTTAACAGCCATGCAAAAAAGAAAAGGGGCAAGTGGGTCTCTCTGCTGGACACCTTCTGCAGAAACAACTTCATGTTCCCCAAACAGCAGCGTCGATTCCCTACTGTACCCTGCTGAGACGAAGGGGAGTAGAGAAGGAAAGCTTGTTCGAACTGCTTCCAGTACCACATCCCTTTTTACCTGGTTGAAGGCATTTTTAAAGTCTAATTTAATTAATGCTTTATTTTCTGGGAGCTGCTTTATATAGGCTCGTGCTGCATGAGCTGCTGCTTCACAGCCATGGGGGACACCAAAACCTAGTTGATGGGGTCGAAGCATCGTCGCAGCGTCTATGCTAATTTTTCTGACAGCTGCCCTAGCAACAAGGCGCCGAAGTGTGTTACCCACGGCAATGGGTCTGACTCCACCATCTTTCTTCTTGAGGGCACAAAGGGATGCTCTAAAGAAAAAGGGTTTAATTGTATCTGGGATCAACCCAGAGAGGCAGTCGTTGACAAACTTCGTGATCTCTGACAATAGTGTCTCGGCAACTTCTCCGAGAACTGGGTTTACCATCTCCTTGAGGTGCTGAGGTCTTACTCCAGTGTATCCCCCTGCCGAGCCTGGTGGAAATGACATGATGGCTTTGTATACATCTGACGCTTGGAGGAATAGAGGTCCCATGTCTGGGACATTTGTGTCCTGAGCAGTGGGTTCCCATGGTACTCTAGGAGGGTGCTTCTCTCTCAGCGAGTTGGCGGTAGCGGTATTTCTAGGGGCGATTGTGTCTTCGCTGGTAAGTAACCTAATTGCCCCTACTGTGTTGCCCTCTTCAATTTTTTTGGTCACTTGTGTTCCTAGTTTAAAATTGTCATTGGAACTCTTGGGTCTGCCACGACGGTTTTTGCGTTGAGGAGGGATGGGGATCAAGTTGTCAGCTCTGGGGAAATTATTTATTGCCCTAGTGACTGATGAGGCTAGCGACTTGCCTCCTCTTGCAGGTACGCCCAAGCAAATATTGCCAAACAAGAGCAAATTATGCCATGCTTTGATGGTGGCTGCAGCATTAAGATTTTCAGACCGTTCATTTACTTTCCTTAAAAGGTCTGTATATTTCCCTGCTGCAAATGGGCGCGCTGCTTTAGGAATGTGGGGAAGAGTTCTGGTGGTGGATGCTTTGATGATCCCCAGGAGGTCATCTGATGACATGAAGTTTGCTGGGATGTGTGGGGGTGCCGGGGGGACCTGTGGGCCTTCTCTCTCTACAGGTGCTGTCCATGAACCCTCACAGTTGTTGTGTTGACGGAGGGTTCCATCGTTTCTAAGGCTGTGTGATTCGTCACACACCCGACACGTTCCTCTGAGTCTGGGTCCTCTGGTTGCACGTCTGGGTGCACTGTTCCCAGGACCCTGTTCTTGGCTGAGGGGTTCCTGGTTAGTTGGTGGAGTCCCCTCCATCCCCCGGGCGGCCGGCGTGGGAGGGATGACAGGGGTGGTGGCGGCAGGGGTGGACACGGGTGGTGGCAGGAGGGGTGGCTAGCTGATATATATATATATATATATATATATATATATATATATATATATATATATATATATATATATATATATATATATATATATATATATATATATATATATATATATATATATATATATATATATATATATATATATATATATATATTTATATATATATATATATATATATATATATATATATATATATATATATATATATATATATATATATATATATATATATTTATATATATATATATATATATATATATATATATATATATATATATATATATATATATATATATATATATATATATATATATATATATATGACAATGTCAGACCACGGAGGAAAAATGAAACAGGAATATACATCACATCTAAATACATCACATTAAATACATCACCTTCTGAAGATGTATTTAATATACGAAAGTACTTAAGGAAATTTCCTGTTTCATTTTTCCTCCGTGGTCTGACATTGTCACATTCTTAATCACGTGTTTATTTTCGTGATATACACACATATATATATATATATATATATATATATATATATATATATATATATATATATATATATATATATATATGCATATGAAAACAAGCCTGAATGGTCCCCAGGCAAATATGCAATCGAAAACTCACATCCCAGAAGTGACACGAACCAATACTGCCAGGAACACTATGCAACTGGTGTACCGGATACCTTAACCACTCGACCATCACGACTATTCAATGGATGATGACATCCGAAGCTATTTACCCCATCTTCCCGATGGCACTCTGATGGTAATCTTGGGCATGGTATTTTATCAAATCACCTCATTCTTTGGGGCACACGTGAGGAACACAAATGCGAACAAGCCTGAATGGTCCCCAGGCAAATATGCAACCGAAAACTCACACCCCAGAACTTCACAAAATTAGCAACATACAAATATGTATATACAACAAACACGAAGTTTACCAACCTGCAACAGGTAGATTGTACTAACAGACACACACACACACACAGAGGCCAGGGTCCCCAGGGATAATGAAAGTAGCAGTGGCCAGGCAGGAAACTAGCGAAACGCGAATATATACACTAACAAACACACAACACAAAAAAAACATTATACAATACAATGAATAAAATACGGTAGCATACACGTGTATATATTGATATTTCAATATAGATAAGCCAAAATGTAAATGGTATTAATGATAATAAAGGTACATTGCTCAAATATGGAATGACCACTGCTTATTTAGTTTCCTGGTTAAGGTGTGTGTGTGGGAGACAGGGAGGGTGTGTGTGGGGGGGGGGGAGACAGGGAGGTTGTGTGTGTGGGGGGGGGGGAGACAGGGAGTGTGTGTGTGGGGGGGGGAGACAGTGAGGGTGTGTGGGGGGGAGACAGGGAGAATGTGAGTGGGGGGGAGACAGGGAGGGTGTGTGTGTGGGGGAGACAGGGAGGGTGTTTGTGTGGGGGAGACAGGGAGGGTGTGTGCGTGGGAGACAGTGTGTGTGTGTGGGAGACAGGGATGGTGTGTGTGGGGGAGAAAGAGTGTGTGTGTGGGGGGGGAGACAGGGAGGGTGTGTGTGGGGGGGAGACAGGGAGGGTGTGTGTGTGGGGGGGAGACAGGGAGGGTGTGTGCGTGGGAGACAGTGTGTGTGTGTGTGGGAGACAGGGAGGGTGTGTGTGGGGGAGAAAGAGTGTGTGTGTGGGGGGGGGGAGACAGGGAGGGTGTGTGTGGGGGAGAAAGAGTGTGTGTGTGGGGGGGGGGAGACAGGGAGGGTGTGTGTGGGGGGGGGGGAAGACAGGGAGGGTGTGTGCGGGGGAGACAGGGAAGGTGTGTGTGGGGGGAAACAGGAAGGGTGTGTGTGTGGGGGAGACAGGGAAGGTGTGTGTGGGTGGAAACAGGGAAAGTGTGTGTGTGGAGGAGACAGGGAGGGTGTGTGTGGGGGAGACAGAGAGGGTGTGTGTATGTGTGTGGGAGACAGGGAGGGTGTGTGTGGGGGAGACAGGGAGGGTGTGTGTGTGTGGGAGACAGGGAGGGTGTGTGTGGAGGGGGGGAGACGGAGAGGATGTGTGTGTGGGGGGAGACAGGGAAGGTGTATGTGGGGGGTGGGGACAGTGAGGGTGTGTGTCCGGGAGACAGGGAGAGATTGTGTGTGGGGGAGACAGAGAGTGTGTGTGTGGGGGGGGGGAGAAAGGGAGGGTGTGTGTGTGGGGGGGGGGGGAGAAAGGGAGGGTGTTGTGTGTGTGGGGGGGGAGACAGTATGTGTGTGGGGGGGACACAGGGAGGGTGTGTGTGTGAGAGACAGTGTGGGTATGGGGGGGGGGAGACAGGTAGGGTGTGTGTGTGTGGGGGGGTCGGGAGGGTGTGTGTGGGGGAGACAGGGAGGGTGTGTGTGGGAGAGGCAGTATGTGTGTGGGGGGGGACACAGGTAGGGTGTGTGTGTGGGAGACAGGGAGGGTGTGTGTGTGGGGGAGACAGGGAGGGTGGGTGTGTGCGAGAGACAGTATGTGTGTGGGGGCGACATAGGGAGGGTGTGTGTGTGTGAGAGACAGGGAGGGTGTGTGTGTGTGGGGGGGGGAGACAGGGAGGGAGGGTGTGTGTGGGGGGAGACCGGGAGGGTGGGTGTGTGCGAGAGACAGTATGTGTGTGGGGGGGACATAGGGAGGGTGTGTGTGTGTGTGAGACAGGGAGGGTGTGTGTGTGGGGGGGGGGGACAGGGAGGGTGTGTGTGTGGGGGGGGGGACAGGGAGGGTGTGTGTGGGGGGAGAATGGAAGGTGTGTGCGTGGGAGACAGGGAGGGTGGGTGTGTGCGAGAGACAGTATGTGTGTAGGGGGGGGGTCATAAGGAGTATGTGTGTGTGAGAGACAGGGAGGGTGTGTGTGTGTGGGGGGGGGGGGGACAGGGAGGGTGTGTGTGGGGGGAGAATGGAAGGTGTGTGCGTGGGAGACAGGGAGGGTGTGTGTGGGGGAGACAGGGAAGGTGTGTGTGGGAGATAGGGAAGGTGTGTGGGGGGGAGACAGGGAGGGTGTGTGTGTGGGGGAGACAGGGAGGGTGTGTGTGTGTGGGAGACAGGGAAGGTGTGTGTGTGTGGGAGACAGGGAGGGTTTGTGTGGGGGAGACAGGGAGAGTGTGTGTGTGGGGGAGACAGGGAGGGTGTGTGTGTGGGGGGGAGACATGGAGGAGTGTGTGTGTGGGGGAGACAGGGAGAGTGTGTGTGGGGGGGGGGTGAGAGGGAGGGTGTGTGTTGGGGGAGACAGGGAGGGTGTGTGTGGAGGAGACAGGGAGGGTGTGTGTGGGAGAGACAGGGAGGATGTGTGTGTGGAGGAGACAGGAAGGGTGTCTGTGTGGGGGGGGGGAGACAGGGAGGGTGTGTGTGGAGGGGGAGACAGGGAGGGTGTGTGTGTTGGAGAGACAGGAAGGGTGTGTGTGGAGGGGGAGACAGTGAGGGTGTGTGTGGGGGGGGAGACAGGGAGGGTGTGTGTGTGGAGGAGACAGAGTGTGTGTGTAATGTGTGTGGGAGACAGGGAGGGTATGTGTGGGGGAGACAGGGAGGGTGTTTGTGGGGGAGACAGGGAGGGTGTGTGTGTGGAGGAGACAGTGAGGGTGTGTGTGTGTGTGTGGGAGACAGGGAGGGTATGTGTGGGGGAGACAGGGAGGGTGTGTGTGTGGGGGGGAGTCAGGGAGGGTGTGTGTGTGAGGGGAGACAGGGAGAGTGTGTGTGTCGGGGGGGGGGGGGGGGACGGAGAGGATGTGTGTGTGTGGGGGGGAGACTGGGAGGGTGTACTCACCTAATTGTACTCACCTAATTGTGCTTGCGGGGGTTGAGCTTTGGCTCTTTGGTCCCGCCTCTCAACTGTCAATCAACTGGTGTACAGATTCCTGAGCCTACTGGGCTCTATCATATCTACATTTGAAACTGTGTATGGAGTCCACCACATCACTTCCTAGTGCATTCCATTTATTAACTACTCTGACACTGAAAAAATTCTTTCTAACGTCTCTGTGGCTCATCTGGGTACTAAGTTCCCACCTGTGTCCCCTTGTTCGTGTCCCACCCGTGCTGAAGAGTTTGTCTTTGTCCACCCTTTCAATTCCCCTGAGAATTTTGTAGGTGGTTATCATGTCTCCCCTTACTCTTCTGTTTTCGAGGGATGTGTGGTTCAGCTCCTTTAGCCTTTCCTCGTAGCTCAATCCTCTCAGTTCCGGGACGAGCCTGGTGGCATACCGCTGAATCTTCTCTAACTTTGTCTTGTGTTTAACTAGGTATGGACTCTAGGCTGGAGCTGCATACTCCAGGATTGGTCTTACATAAGTGGTATACAGGGTTCTGAAAGATTCCTTACACAAGTTTCTGAAGGCAGTTCTTATGTTGGCCAGTCTAGCATATGCCGCTGATGATATTCTTTTGATGTGGGCCTCTGGGGACAGGTTCGGTGTGATATCAACCCCCAGATCCTTCTCTCTATTTGACTCTTGCAGAATTTCCCCTCCCAGATGATACCTTGTGTTCAGCCTCCTGCTCCCTTCGCCTAATTTCATCACCTTACACTTTCCCGAGTTGAACTTTAGCAGCCATTTTCTAGACCATTCCTCCAGTTTATCCAGGTCATCCTGTAGTCTCTGTCTATCTTCATCCGTCTTGATTCTTCTCATAATTTTTGCATCATCAGCAAACATCGAGAGGAATGAGTCTATACCCTCTGGAAGATCGTTCACATATATTAGAAACAGGATGGGTCCAAGTACTGAGCCCTGTGGGACTCCGCTGGTGACATCTCGCCACTCTGATGTCTCCCCCCTCACCGTAACTCGCTGTTTCCTGTTGCTTAAGTACTCCCTTATCCACTGGAGCACCTTCCCTTTTACTCCTGCCTGTTGCTCCAACTGTTTTAACAGCCTTTTATGGGGTACTGTGTCAAAGGCTTTTTGGCAATCCAGGAAAATGCAGTCGGCCCACTCTTCTCTTTCCTGCCTAATTTTCGTTGCCTGATCATAAAATTCTATTAAAGCTGTGAGGCACGATTTACCATCTCTGAACCCATGTTGGTGGTGCGTTACAAAGTTATTTCCCTCCAGATGCTCTACGAGCCTTTTCCTCACGATCTTCTCCAGCACCTTGCATGGTATACAAGTTAAGGAAACTGGCCTGTAATTCAGTGCCTCTTGCCTGTCACCCTTTTTGTATATTGGGACCACGTTAGCTGTCTTCCAACTTTCTGGTAAGTCTCCTGTTTCCAGTGACCTGTTATACACCATAGAGAGTGGCACACTTAGTGCTTCGCCACCTTCCTTTAGTATCCATGGTGAGATTCTATCAGGCCCAACAGCCTTTGTCACATCCAACTCCAGCCGACACCTTTTGACCTCATCACTAGTGAGGTCAAATTCCTCCAAGGTTGCTTGGTTTGCCGCCTCCTCATTTAGTGCAGGGGCTTCTCCTTGTTCTATTGTGAAGACCTCCTGGAATCTCTTGTTGAGTTCTTCACACACCTGCTTGTCATTCTCTGTGTATCTGTTCTCCCCTTTCCGCAGCTTCATCACTTGTTCCTTCACTGCTGTTTTCTTCCTGATGTGGCTGTGGAGCAGCTTTGGTTGGGTCTTGGCTTTACGCGCGATGTCATTTTCAAACTGTCTCTCTGCTTCCCTCCTCACTCTGATGTACTCATTTCTGGCCCTCCGGTATCTATCCCTGCTCTCTGGTGTTCTGTTATTTCGGTAGTTTCTCCATGTTCTTTTACTCAGTTGTTTCGCTACCTTACATTCCTGGTTGAACCATGGGTTTTTCTGTTGTTTTTCGTTTTTCTCCTTTTGGACGGGGATAAACCTGTCTGCAGCTTCCTGGCACTTTTGGGTGACAAAATCCATCATGACCTGCGCATTCTTGTCTCTAAGTTCTGTTTCCCATGGTATTCCCCTGAGGAAGTTCCTCATCTCGTCATATTTTCCTCTTCGGTAATTCAGTCTTTTCCCCTCCACTCCCATCCTTGGATAGGTTATCCCTACCTCCACCAAGTACTCAAAGGTCAGTACACTGTGGTCACTCATTCCTATGGGGGCTTCAACTTTGACTTCCCTTATTTCTGACTCATTCAGGGTGAATATCAAGTCGAGTCTAGCTGGTTCATCATTGCCTCTCACTCTTGTGGGTTCCTTGACATGCTGGCTCAGAAAGTTCCTTGTTGCCACTTCCAAGAGTTTAGCTCTCCACGTATCTGCACCACCATGTGGGTCCCCATTCTCCCAGTCTATCTTTCCATGGTTGAAATCCCTCATGATTAAGAGTCTGGAGCCATTCCTGCAGGCAACTGAAGCTGCTCTCTCTATTATATTAATGGTTGCCATGTTGTTCCTATCAAACTCCTGTCTAGGTCTTCTGTCATTTAGGGGAGGGTTGTAAATGACTGCCACTATTATCTTAGGTCCACCCATTGTTATAGTTCCTGTTATGTAATCTCTGAATCCGTCACAGCCCGGAATTTCCATCTCATCAAAATTCCAGTCCTTCCTTATCAGCAGGGCCACTCCTCCACCTCCTCTCCCTTCCCTCTTTTCTTACTATATAGTAGTCCTTTGGAAACACAGCATCTGTTATGACTCCTGACAATTTTGTTTCCGTTAGTCCTATTACATCAGGGTTTTCTTCTTGCACCCTTTCTGCCAGTTCACTTGCTTTATTGGTAATACCATCAATGTTTGAGTACATTACCTTGAAGCTCACTTTCTTATATCCAATTTCACCCACACTCCCTACAAGTGTAGGAGGTTGTTCTATGGTCATTGCTACTTGGGTAGGCTCATCCTCCTGTGAGGTAGTTACCAGGGGTTCAGGGGGAGGTGGAGTGGGGGGTGGAGGGCTTAGGTCTTCCTCAGGCCTGCTTGGGGCAGGAAGAAGTCCTGGGGGTGAGGGAGCAGGGATTGCTTGGGGAGAGGGCACGCCCTCCTGCAGTGTAGTTGACAGGGGTTTGGAGGGAGGTGGAGTGGGGGATAGAGGGCTTTGGTCTTGCTCAGGCCTGCTTGAGGCAGGGAGAAGATGTATGTGTGTGGGAGAAAGGGAAAGAGTGTGTGTGTGGGGGGGAGAAAGGGAGGGTGTGTGTGTGGGGGGGGGGGAGACATTGAGGGTGTGTGTGGGGGAGAGAGGGAGGGTGTGTGTGGGGGGAGACAGGTAGGGTGTGTGTGGGGGGGTCAGGGAGGGTGTGGGGGGGGAAGATAGGGAGGGTGTGTGTGTGGGAGACAGTGTGTGTGTGGGGGGGGGGGGAAGACAGGGAGGGTTGGTGTGTGGAAGAGAGGTAGTGTGTGTGGGGGGGGGGGAGAGTGAGGGTGTGTCTGGGGCGGAGACAGGGAGGGTGTTTGTGTGGGGGAGACAGAGATGGTGTGTGTGGGAGAGAGACAGAGAGGGTGTGTGTGGGGCAGACAGGGAGGGTGTGTGTGGGGGAAACAGAGAGGGCGTGTGCTGGGGAGACAGAGAGGGTGTGCGTATGTGTGTGGGAGACAGGGAGGGTGTGTGTGGAGGAGACAGAGAGGGTGTGTGTAATGTGTGTGGGAGACAGGGAGGGAATGTGTTGGGGGAGACAGGGAGGGTGTGTGTGGGGGGGAGATAGGAAGGGTGTGAGTGGGAGTCATGGAGAGTGTGTGTGGGGGAGACAGGGAGAGTGTGTGTGTGTGGGGAGACAGGGAGGGTGTGTGTGTGGGGGAGACAGGGAGGGTGTGTGTGTGGGGGGAGACAGGGAGGGTGTGTGTGGGGGGAAACAGGGAGGGTGTGTGTGTGGTGGAGACAGGGAGGGTGTGTGTGTGGTGGAGACAGGGAGGGTGTATGTAGGGAGACAGGGAGGGTGTGTGTGTGGGTGAGATAGGGAAAGTGTGTTTGTGGGGGGAGACAGGGAGGGTGTGTGTGTGGGGGGAGACAGGGAGGGTGTGTTTGTGGGGGGAGACAGGGAGGGTGTGTGTGGTGGAGACAGGGAGAGTGTGTGTGGTGGAGACAGGGAGGGTGTGTGTGGTGGAGACAGGGAGGGTGTGTGTGTGGTGGAGATAGGGAGAGTGTGTTTGTGGGGGGAGACAGGGAGGGTGTGTGTGGTGGAGACAGGGAGGGTGTGTGTGGGAGACAGGGAGGGTGTGTGTGTGGGAGACAGGGAGGGTGTGTGTGTGTGGGAGACAGGGAGGGTGTGTGTGTGTGGGAGACAGGGAGGGTGTGTCTGTGTGGGAGACAGGGAGGGTGTGTGTGGGAGAGACAGGGAGGGGTGTGTGTGGGGGAGACAGGGAGGGTGTGTGTGTGGGAGACAGGGAGGGTGTGTGTGTGGGAGACAGGGAGGATGTGTGTGGGGGAGACAGGGAGGTTGTGTGTGGGGGAGACAGGGAGGATGTGTGTGGGGGAGACAGGGAGGGTGTGTGTGGGGGGAGACAAGGGAGGGGGTGTGTGTGGTAAAGACAGGGAGGGTGTGTGTGGGGGAGACAAGGGAGGGGGTGTGTGTGGTGGAGACAGGGAGGATGTGTGTGGGGGAGACAGGGAGGGTGTGTGTGGGGGAGACAGGGAGGGTGTGTGTGGGGGAGACAGGGAGGGTGTGTGTGGGGGAGGCAGGGAGGGTGTGTGTGGTGGAGACAGGGAGGGTGTGTGTGGGGGAGACAGGGAGGGTGTGTGTTGGGGAGGCAGGGAGGGTGTGTGTGGTGGAGACAGGGAGGATGTGTGTGGTGGAGACAGGGAGGGTGTGTGTGTGGGGGAGACATTGAGGGTGTGTGTGGGGGAGACAGGAAGGGTGTGTGTGTGAGAGACAGGGAGGGTGTGTGTGGGGGAGGCAGGGAGGGTGTGTGTGGTGGAGACAGGGGAGGGTGTGTGTGGGGGAGACAGGGAGGGTGTGTGTGGGGGAGGCAGGGAGGGTGTGTGTGGGGGAGACAGGGAGGGTGTGTGTGGTGGAGACAGGGAGGGTGTGTGTGGGGGAGACAGGGAGGGTGTGTGTGGGGGAGGCAGGGAGGGTGTGTGTGGGGGAGGCAGGGAGGGTGTGTGTGGGGGAGGCAGGGAGGGTGTGTGTGGGGGAGACAGGGAGGGTGTGTGTGGGGGAGACAGGGAGGGTGTGTGTGGGGGAGGCAGGGAGGGTGTGTGTGGGGGAGACAGGGAGGGTGTGTGTGGTGGAGACAGGGAGGGTGTGTGTGGGGGAGACAGGGAGGGTGTGTGTGTGGGAGGCAGGGAGGGTGTGTGTGGGGGAGGCAGGGAGGGTGTGTGTGGGGGAGGCAGGGAGGGTGTGTGTGGTGGAGACAGGGAGGGTGTGTGTGGGGGAGACAGGGAGGGTGTGTGTGTGGCGAGAGACAAGGGTGTATGTGGGACGCAGTAATAGACCATCTTCCTATAGAAGGGATACCAGTAATACTGGTCAATGACTTATCTTTGGGTTTGATTGATTTTGATTGTTGCCGCCGAAGGCGGATAGTTTATTGTGCACCCCATACTCATCCTGTGAGCGGTAGCGCAAAAAGCATTACAGAGGGCACAAAAGGTCTTTATCAGACCTCATCCTAGATTATTACATAAACAATTTCATCTATCCTTCACACCTTATAGTTTCAATGTCAGCTAGTTACAGAGAAAGTGCTATATCAAGAGCTATATATTTACAGTAAGTCATCATACATTTATGGTTGGTCTTATCGCTAATACATAATAGTTTGACCAATGGGGATATTACAGAGTCATATGGGAGCTTCTGTTTATTATTAGTCCTCACAATACACTACTTGTTTCTTCATGTCATATGTCGTTCATCTACTGGTAGCGAAATGTGGATACAGTGCAAGGATTTCAGGTAATTTATCCATGGTAATAAGATAGGTTGCCATATCATTCAGAGTGAGCTTAGATTTATCTCTAAATGGCTCAATTTTACTACAATCCAATATATAGTGTTCGAGTGTGTGTCCCTGTCTTTGTCCACACACTTTACACTTTACTTCATCTAGATCCCTATACAAGCCGAACTGCCAGAGATACTTGTAGCCAAGTCTTATACGAGCTGTGACAACATCTGTTAGTCTACTGACTTTGTTACTTGCCCCATACACATGTTTTACTTCACACATTTCATTGTGATGAACAATGGACCTGCTAGTTCCAGTTTGCACAGTTCTACTTTCTTCAAATCCATCCAGGAGTTCTCATCTAATGACACTTTTAAGGAACCTATTTGATAACTCAAGATTTCGTTCAATACTATCTTTATTTACTGCAGCCTTAGCAAGGGCCTCAACTTTATCATGTTCCTGCATGCCAATGTGAGAAGGAATCCACAACATTTTTATATTTACCCTCTTGCTAAGTATTCTTATATATCTACGTCTAGCTTCCAAGACAAGCACGTTATTACTTGATTACAAACTGTTTATTGCTCGTAGTGAGGAAAGGGAGTCAGAAATAATTAAGCTGTCTATTTCAGTGTTGTCAATAATTTTGAGTGCTACCAATATCGCTATCAACTCGGCTTGCATTGTGAACACCCAGTTACTAATTCGGATATTCCTTTGAATTGTGCTGCTATCGGGCTGATGAGCAATAACAGCACTTCCTGCCCTCCCTGTAGCTGAATTGAGTAATCCGTCAGTGTATATGGTCTGTGCAATGTTGTTTTCAGCTTATATATTGTGAATGTGTTCTATGGTGCTTAATTTAGCAGCAAGCTGAGCATGAGGGTTGTTTGTGATTAGTTTCTTGGTGGGGTATGCAGGGGTCAGGATGTCAAAAGGTACTATCTGCCAGGGTGGAAGGAAGTGCTGTACTCTTTCATCTGTATATACATCGTGCAGTCCCATCATTTTAATATGAGTGGCAATTCTTTGAATCCATTTAGACTCGCTGGTTCCATTTCGTATGTGTTCTAACAGTGCAACTGACATAATGTTGTTTTTGTTATCACGCAGAAGCTTTAGTTCCATCATAAGATAAATATCAAATATTCTATCTCTAATACTAAGTATATTTAATTCTTTCCGCATGTTGAGAACTTTGGTAGTTATAGGACAGCCAAGTATAATTCTGAGTGCTTCATTTTGCATTTTTTCCACTCTATCAATACTTTTGCCATTTTGCAGGACCAAAGCTGGTGCATGATAGTCTCTTTGGGTTTGAGCAGTAACCATCCCATAGTTGTTGGAGATCCTGTAGAAGACGTGGTAAAGACAGTAGTAGCAGTACAAACCAGAGCCCAGGTAAAGACTCAGTTGGGACTGGATGACATGTTTAACCCTACACCTGCCCTACACGTCGCGACAGTATTCCATCTAACTCTTTAGACTCTACTCCAGAACTGAAGCACTGGACTAAAGCAACTTTGATAACCGAGCAAGATAAGGACCCCCACTTGCAAGTACTCGCAGATACCATAGAGTCTGGTGCAAAGGCAGGTGACCAGTACTTCTGGGAGGATAAGGTACTGTGCCGGAGGTATTGACTAAGAACACCCCAAACTCCAGTGAAAGGTACAGAGGTAGTCGTGCCCCCTCAGTGTTCAGGACCAAGGCGTTGGACACAGCCCTGGCTGGATTATAGCATGACATTGCGGGCTTGCGAAAGTTTTTCATCGCCTAGCCAAATGTTTCTTCTCTCTTTTGTATTTACCTGCTCTTTTCCATTAGGTCAGAACCGAATGAGTCTCTGGACCTATCTCCATTCGAGATGGTATATGGTCACACGGTGAGAGGACCATTGGAGGTGATCAATGACCAATGGTCAGACAAAGAGAACTACACGGATGCGTTGGACTGGTTATCTACGCAGAAAGGCAAGTTGTTTGCTGCATGGGAACTTGCCAAAGAGAACCTCTTACCTTCTCAGGTAACTAACTGCCAAGAGGAGATACGACAGCAAAGCGACTCCCAGGGAATTTCAGATAGGTGACCAAGTACTGGTATGTTCTCCACTGGTAACTAGAAGCATGAGTGCCAGATTTATTGGTCCTTACCATGTTCTCAAGAAGGATAATTCTAATAACTGTATCCTTGGCACTCCAGACAGAAAGAAGAAGCAGCTGTTGGTACACAAACATGGTGAAGCTGTACCGAGGTCGGGACATTCGCCCAGTGACGATGGTAGTCTCAGGGGACCAAGACCAAGAAGTGATGGAGGATGTTGGTAAGCAAGTTACATCGAATTCAGAGATTCTGATGAATCTTCCTACCAAGCTGACTCATTTGTCTGAGGAGCAACAGAGATCCCTCATGGAGTTAATAAAGCAATATATGACTATTTTCAGAGATGCTCTAGGTCTGATGTTCGTTTCGAAACACGACGTCATCCTGGAGGAAGGCTTGAGACCGATAATGCAACACCTCTCAGGCTCGATCCCTGCAAGATGGAGGTGGTAAGACGTGAGATAGCCTGGTAATGAGCATAGGTTATGCATTGATTACAGACAGATTAATATGGTCAGAGTAGCAGATACTTATCCACTTCCGAGGATAGAAGGGGTGTATTGATACCATCGGTAGGGCCACATACCTAACGAAGTTCAACGTCTTCAAGGGCTATTTTAGCACGCTCTGACAGTGTGCCAAACCAACTTCTGCGTTTGTGACTCCTAATCGCCTTTTTGAAAGTCAAGTGATGCCATTTGGAATGAAAAATTCCTGCGATTCATGACTATAAAAATTCCTACATTCCTGCGATTGATGACTATTGTACTACGCGACATAGAGAATGTGATGGTTTACATAGATGATATGTTGATCTACGACTCAAACTGGGAAGACCATTTACGCCATATGGAAGCATTCTTTTTGGCAAATTGTTAAGAATTTGTTAAGATCTCTTATCTTTTTAGAACATGTGGTTGGAGGAGGATGGATCGCCCCTAAGAACAGCAACATAGAGCCTCCGTTCAGTATCCGCCGCCGACTCTTTGGCGGGTTTAGGACTGTCAGATAGCTTTTGAGAGCCTAAAAGCCATACTGATATCATATCCCCTAATTTCGATGACAGATTCATATTAACCGTCGATGTATCAGACTACGGCATCGGGCAAGAATTTAAATGATTATCAACGGAATTGTTCAGTGATAGAGAAAGAAACATTGGCCCTGGTGAGTGATGCGCAACATTTTTATGTCTATCTGACTAGTAATGGTAATCCAATTTGAGTCAGACCTGACCATAATTCTTTACAATTTCTAGCATAGTTCTGACATATGAATCTTAGGTTAACCAGATGGAGTCTACACTTCCTGCAGTACGAACTTTGTAATGAACACATTAGAAGAGTGGAGAATGTGGTAGCAGATACCTTCTCACGCATCTAAAATACTAATTTGTTTTTGTTTTAGAAACTAAAACAAATTCTTTTAGGAGACAAGGTCTTGCGATATCGATGCCATCTGTTGAGCCCTTGCCCCCCCCTCCCCTCTCCCCCCCCCCCGATTATTTTCTGTTGCCCGATGGAAGGTTGTGATTGTATTTGATCTCGGTGTACTTTTTCTCTTACTAATAACGTTTATAGACCGCAGAATGTTGTGAGTCATATCGTGGGTGTGTGAAGGAGACAGGGAGGATGTATGGGGGAGATAGGGCTGCAGGCGCAGTCTTTCTATGATGTCCTGAGAGTGACTAAGGCGGGCAGGAGAAAAAGTGCCGAGGTAAGGCGTCAGAGTTTTAGCAGGTCAGGAGGCAAGAGGATGGACGACAAAGCCCCTTGAAGAAATGATAGAACGAAGAGGAACACCAAATTTATGAGTCTTAGGTAGACCATAGAAATAAGGAAGAGAAAGGCAGATGACTCGCAAACATTTTATAAGATCGAAGTCAGGAAAACAAAGACTGGAGAGCTGCCTTAGTTTGCGGTTGAAGGAAATTTTAAGGCGATCGAAAGGGTTAGAAGTCAGGGGAGCATAAGTGCGGGAGTCAGAGAACAAGACATCTGCTTTCTGGAGGTAGTTCATACGGTCAAGGACAACCACCGAATTCCCTATGTCGGAAGGATGGAAAATAATAGATTGTTAGTTTTCAACTAGAGAAGGGCAAGCTGCAAGCGATGAAGAAGGTGGTGATTTTTAGAAAACAAATTGTCAAGAACGGGGATAAGGGCCCCCTTAAAAACAGACAGGTTTGAAAGAGTACTAGAGTTAGAATTGACAAACTTATCAAAGGAACTATTAAGGTCAATGCCACAGCGTGGGTCAGGGGAAAGTAGCAAAAGAGAGACTAAGTCCCAGAAGGTCTTGCTGGTGCTTAGAAAGAGAGGAAGATGAAAGGTTGATAACACAGTCAGAGAGAGAGAGTATTTAGCCCCAAGGACTGTTGAAAATCAGACGTTGAAGTTTGTTGTGTTGTGTGGAGGAGTGGTGAGAACATGAGAGGTGAGCAGTGTCAAAATCGATGGGCATTAGGATATTGCATAGATCTCTGGGAAGCGAAGAAGACAGAAAGCGTTGGTGTCGACGTACTGTTAGAAAAGAATCGTCAACTTGCAAGGAGGTGGAGTGAATAAGTTCTTGAAGAAGAAGACGGTCATGTTCAGGAAAAGGAGAACCCGAAGTGTTAAATTGGAGAAGGTGAAATAAGGAAAGAGGGAGAACTTGATTCGCAAGACAGTCTTTAAGAATCCTGAGTTGGTTCTTTCGATGTTTGACAATAAGAAAGGGAAGACACGAATGCGTGAAAAGGCTATTTAAAGGAAAGTAGAGATTGGAAGAAATTAAAAAGAGTAAGATGCTTACGTGTGGCATCGCTATGCAGATGAAAAGTCATTAAAACGTAGCTGAAAAACTAAGACAGCTCTCAAGTCTTTGTCCTCCTGACTTCGTTCTTATAAAACGTTCCCGAGTCATCTACCCTTCTTTTCCTTATTTCTATGGTCTACTTAAGACTCACAAACCTGGTGTTTCTCTACGTCCTATCATTTCTTGAAAGGGCTCTTCGGCAAGCCTCTTGCCTCCTGGCTAGCTAAACCTCTGACTTATGCCCCCTTTTCGCCCCCTTCATAGAAAGACTGCGCCTGCAGCCCTCCTGTCTTGATTTCGACACTCTGTTTACTAATATTCCCCTTGATGACGTTCTCTCTTTCCTTAATCAGAAGGCGACTGAGGGCCTTCTTTCTCTCCCGTTTCCCACTGACGTATTCCTCGTACTCATCAAACTCTCTATTGACTAACTCATTCTCTTTCAACGGTAAATAATTCTCTCAAACTTACCTTGTCGCTATGGGTTCCCTCTCTCTCCTGTTCTTGCCAATTTCTACACGGAATACTTCGAAACTGTTCTTCTTCTTCCCACTATTGATACTCGTCCCTCTCTCTGGCTTCGCTATGTTGATGACATTTGTGCTTTATGGCCTCATGACTTTAGTCTTTTCCAGTCTTTCCTCTCCTCTCTTAACAATCTGGCTCCTTCCGTCCATTACAAAGTTGAGTTGGAATCTAATTCCCTCCTTGCTTTTCTTGACGTTCACGTTCACAACTCAGTGTCCAGGTTCCATTTCTCTGTCCTGCATAGGTGCATGTACATTCACTTCTTTTCCTACCATCCTCCTACTGTTAAAAAAAAGTGTCCTCGTCTCTCTCTCTTCCTCCGCGCTCTACGCATCTGCGACCCTTAGTTTCAGTTTCTGAAATTTCCTTTATCTACAAATCTTTCTCTCGCCTTGGTTACCCTTTACATGTTATCAACTGTGCCTGTTCTCAAGCTAAACGAAATTTCTTTCATCCTAAACCTGCGTCCAGTCCTTTTAGCACTGTGCTCTGCCTTCCCTTCATATCTGAACTCAAAACTCTTACTAATACCTTTCGTCCTCTTGACATAAAGCTCGCCTTTCGACAGACAAACACTCTTCGTAGTAACTATTTCCTGTTCATCTTGTCCTCTCCAATAATTTGGGGAAACTGACCGAACATTTAATGACAGACTTAAGGAACACAAAAGAAGTGTTAAGTCTGCAGATACAAACAATGCTCTATTCTGTCATGTTAGAGATTCTGTTCATCCTATTGATTGGTCTTCTAAAATAATCTTTCCTGCCTCTTCTCTACACAGACGCCATCTTGTTGAATCGGCTCTAATACACAACGTACCCAACACGAACCTGAGGCCTGGCTTTGTTGCTGTAGTTCTTTCCTTTCACACTACATACTGAAATGTTCTAAGACAAACGTGACCTAACATAAGCCTACCCATCATTTTTCTCTTTTTTCTTTTTATTTCCCTTGTTTCTCTGACGTTCCCATTCTTACTCCTATCATTACACCCTATATTACACCTTACCTTCTACACCTTTTGCCTTGCTCTTAACTTTCACTAAGATTTCCATCTCATCTCTCTTGCCTTACTTAATGCCCTTGCCTCCCTCGTCTGATCACACTTGACTTGATAATGGTCAAGGATGGACCGAAACGTCGTCGTCTCTTCACTTTCTAGTGTGTGGTTTGGTCAGCATATTATATATATATATATATATATATATATATATATATATATATATATATATATATATATTTATATATATATATATATATATATATATATAAATATATATATATATATATATATATATATATATATATATATATATATATATATATATATATATATATATATATATATATATATATATTGAAGAAGTACAGAAGTTTTGCAACAAGATTAGTGTCACAGCTAAAAGAACTGAGCTACGAACATAGGCGTATGGAACAAGATCTCACAACCCTAGACGATATAAGGTAGAGAGAGGATATGATCACAACCTACAAGATACTTTTGGGAATAGATATGGTGGATAAGGATTGCCTCTTCAGACTGAAAGGAGGCAGGACAAGAGGACACAGGTGGAAGCTGGAGGCGCAAATGAGCCGAAGGGAGGTAAGAAAGTGCTCGTACCCTGTATGGTTAGTTAACCAGTGGGATTCTCTAAGAGAGGAAGTTGTGGAAGCCACCTCCAACCACAAACCCGACTCAACCAAAAATTTGAAAGTCAGAGTAATTAGGTTAAAACACAACAGGTACAAGGTTAGTCGGCGGGCGTAAAGAGCTAGACCTCACTCCCCCGTAGACACTAATAGGTAAGTACACACACACACACATACACACACATGCACAATTCTTCAGGAGTCAGAGCAAGAAAAAGACTTGGGAGTTGATATCACGCCAGACCTGCCTCCTGCAGCCCATATCAAGAGGATAACATCAGCGGCATATGCCAGGCTGGCCAACATACGAACGGCATTCAGAAACTTGTGTAAAGAATCATTCAGAACTTTGTATACCAAATATGTCAGACCAATCCTGGAGTATGCGGCTCTAGCATGGAGTCCATATCTAGTCAAGCATAAGACTAAACTGGAAAAGGTTCAAAGGTTTGCCACCAGACTTGTACCCGAGCTGAGAGGTATGAGCTACGAGGAGAGACTACGGGAATTAAACCTCACTTCGTTGGAAGACAGAAGAGTTAGGGGGGACATGATCACCACATATAAAATTCTCAGGGGAATTGACAGGGTAGACAAGGATAGATTATTTAACATGGGTGGTACACGCACAAGAGGACACAGGTGGAAGTTGAGTACCCAAATGAGCCACAAAAACATTAGAAAGAACTTTTTCAGTGTCAGTAGTTAGTAAATCTAATGCACTAGGAAGTGATGTGGTGGAGGCTGACTCCATACATCGTTTAAAATGTAGATATGATAGAGCTCAAGAAACTCAGAAATCTGTACACCAGTAGATTGACGGTTGAGAGGATGGACCAAAGAGCCAAAGCTCAACCCTCACAAGCACAACTAGGTGAATATAACTAGGCGAGTACACATACCCTGTCAACCATTAGACGAAGCTGGAGAAGGTATACAAAGGTGATACGGCCTGCTTGAGCCAGTAACCTGGGTTCTTTCTGTTACCGCGCCTTATAGTCTCTTCTTCTCTGATCTTATTCTAAGTCAATGGTAAGTTTTCAATAATTGGCGGTAAAAAGTAACAGTACAAGGAATAAAGGGCGGGGGGGGGGGGAATAAATGATACTCGATTATAACTTCACCTATGTTATCTATAGATGTATAACTACACATATGTACACTGTTGTTTCCACCCAGGACACTCAATAGATCAGCAGTGTTCATCAAATCCCGGTGCGTCCATTGTGTTCAGGTACACGTCGTCCACGCTCAATGGTAATCACCGGTGAGTTCACCTTCCTCAACATGGGCCAGTCCAAACACCGTATCGTCACGATGTCCCAATACCCCACATCCGCTCTCCAGAAACACACTGGCAGAGGGCTTCAGCAACACGTTGACAGTGATCTCAAATAATCACATACAAGGGTAACTAACACCCTGGCAGAAGTCTCTAGCAACACACTAGCAGCACTTCTCAGTAGACGAACACTACTGTCATCTCGTAACTCCTCTTGGCCAAATCCTGGGTACGTCAGTCCATATAACACTACATAAGTCCAACAACTAGCACACTGCTACTACCGACGGTGGCCACTTTGTCCTCTCACAGGATTAAGTCAGGAGTTCATGACTGCCTAAGGTGAACTGCTCTGCTTAGCACAATCACCTCCTCACGTCACCTCTCTGAACATCATCATCATTAGCTAGACGGACAGTATACTGAGTGATCTTAGGATAACTCTCTTCCACCGGGGAACTGAAATTGTAATTGCATGCACAACCCCAATGATACTGGCATTGATAAGGCAGTGATATCGTTATGCTACCCACCAGAGGGGCATTATAATTGACCTCACCTCTTAACTGAGGTATGAAACAGGAGCGTTTCATCGACGCTACATCAATGCCAACAGATGACGTTGTCTGCGTCTCATCTAATACCTGGGAGATGGAGTGCAGGTCCCTAGATGGCGCCGAAATCGCCATTACACAATCCAGCAACGGTGCTGATACTGTAACAAAAGGTATGCCATTAGCCAAGTTTCAGAACTAGAACTACTCAAATCGCACAGGGAAAGGCTTTCAAGACAAACGTTCGGGGAAACATGATCACCATATACAAAATTCTCAGGGGAATTAACTGGGATAGATAAAGACAGATTGTTTAACACGGGTGGTACTCGCACAAGGAGAAACGTGTGGATCCTGAGCATCTAAATGAGCAACAGAGACATTATAACTTTCTCAGTGTAATAGTAGATAATAACTGGAATGCATTAGGCAGTATTGTGGTGGAGGCTGACTTCATACACAATTTCAAATGTAGATATGATAAAGCCCAATAGACTCAGGAACCTGTACACCAGTTGATTCAAAGTTGAGAGGCAGGCCGAAAGAGCAGAGCTCAACCCCCGCAAGCACAATTAGGTGAATACACACACACACACACACACACACACACACACTACAGTGAGGAATTAAACCTCACTTCGTTGGAAGACAGAAGAGTTAGGGGGGACATGATCACCACATTCAAGATCCTCAAGGGAATTGGCAGGGTTGATAAAGACAGGCTGTGGTGGAGGCTGACTCCATACACAGTTTCAAGTGTAGATATGATAGAGCCCAACACACTCACGGCGCTAAGCGCTTGGAGAGGTGGCAGCAAACCAGGTGACCTTGGAAAAGTTCGAAATTACAAGAGATGAGGTCAAGGAGCGCCTATTGGAGCTGGACGTGAGAAAAGCTGTTGGGCCGGACGGAATCTCAACATGGGTATTGGAAGAGTGTGCAGGAGCACTTTGCTTGCCACTCTCCATAGTGTATAGTAGGTCACTGGAAATGGGAGACCTACCAGAAATATGGAAGACTGCTAATGTAGTACCAATATACAAAAAGGGTGACAGACAAGAGGCACTGAACTACAGGCCAGTGTCCTTAACTTGTAAACCATGCAAGGTGATGGAGAAGATTGTGAGAAAAAAACCTAGTAACACATCTGGAGAGAAGAGACTTCGTGACAACCCATCAACATGGGTTCAGGGAGGGTAAATCTTGCCTTACAGGCTTGATAGAATTCTACGATCAGGTGACAAAGATTAAGCAAGAAAGAAAAGGATGGGCGGACTGCATTTTTTTGGACTGTCGGAAAGCCTTTGACACAGTACCCTGTAAAAGGTTGATTCATAAGCTGGAGAAACAGGCAGGAGTAACTTGTAGGGCGCTCCAGTGGATAAGGGAGTACCTAAGCAATAGGAAGCAGAGAGTTACAGTGAGGGGTGAGACCTCAGACTGGCGTGAAGTAACCAGTGGAGTCCCACAGGGCTCTGTACTCGGTCCTACCCTGTTTCTGATTTACGTAAATGATCTTCCAGAGGGTATCATTTCTCATTCCTCTCAATGTTTGCTGACAACGCCAAAATTATGGATTAAGACAGAAGAGGACAGCTTGAGGCTTCAAGAAGACCTGGACAAGCTGCAGGAATGGTCGAACAAATGGTTGTTAGAGTTTAACCCAAGCAAATGTAATGTAATGAAGATAGGGGTAGGAAGCAGGAGACCAGATACAAGGTATCATATTGGGAGATGAGATACTTCAAGAGTCAGAGAGAGAGAAAGACCTGGGGGTTGATATCACGCCAGACCTGTTCCCTGAAGCTCATATCAAGAGGATAACATCAGCAGCATGTGCCAGGTTGGCTAACATAAGAACGGCCTTTAGAAACTTGTGTAAGGAATCTTTTAGAACATTATACATCACATATGTCAGACTAATCCTGGAGTATGTGGCTCCAACATGGAGTCCTTATCTAGTCAAGCATAAAACTAAACTGGAAAAGGTTCAAAAGTTTGCCATCAGACTAGTACCCGAGCTGAGAGGTATGAGCTACGAGGAGAGACTACGGGAATTAAACCTCACCTCGTTGGAAGACAGAAGAGTTAGGGGGGACATGATCACCACATTCAAGATTCTCAAGGGAATCGACAGGGTTGATAAGGACAGGCTATTTAACACAAGGGGCACACGCACTATGGGACACAGGTGGAAACTGAGTGCCCAAATGAGCCACAGAGATATTAGAAAGAACTTTTTTAGTGTCAGAGTGGTTGACAAATGGAATGCATTAGGAAGTAATGTGGTGGAGGCTGACTCCATACACAGTTTCAACTGTAGATATGATAGAGCACAATAGGCTCAGGAACCTGTACACCTGTTGATTGACGGTTGAGAGGCGGGACCAAAGAGCCAGAGCTCAATCCCCGTAAGCACAACTAGGGGAGTACACACACACACACACACACACACACACACACACACACACACACACACACACACACTCACACACACACACACACACACACACACACACACACACACACACACACACACACACACACACACACACACACACACACACACACACACACACACACACACACACACACACACACACACACACACACACACACACACACACACACACACACACACACACACACACACACACACGTGAACTGGTAGAAAGGGCGCAAGAAGAAAACCCTGATGTAATAGGACTAACGGAAACAAAATTGTCAGGAGTCATAACAGATGCTGTGTTTCCAAAGGACTACTATATAGTAAGGAAAGAGAGGGAAGGGAGAGGAGGTGGAGGAGTGGCCCTGCTGATAAAGAAGGACTGGAGTTTTGATGAGATGGAAATTCTGGGCTGTGATGGATTCAGAGATTACATAACAGGAACTATAACAATGGGTGGACCTAAGATAATAGTGGCAGTCATTTACAACCCTCCCCTAAATGACAGAAGACCTAGACATGAGTTTGATAGGAACAACATGGCAACCATTAATATAATAGAGAGAACAGCTTCAGTTGCCTGCAGGAATAGCTCAAGACTCTTAATCATGAGTGATTTCAAATATGGAAAGATAGACTGGGAGAATGGGGACCCACATGGTGGTGCAGATACGTGCGAGCTAAACTCTTGGAAGTGGCAACAAGGGATTTTCTGAGCCAGCATGTCAAGGAACCCACACGAGTGAGAGGCAATGATGAACCAGCTAGACTCGACTTGATATTCACCCTGAATGAGTCAGATATAAGGGAAGTCAAAGTTGAAGCCCCCATAGGAATGAGTGACCACATTGTACTGACCTTTGAATACTTGGTGGAGCTAGAGATAACCTATCCAAGGATGGGATCGGAGAGAAAAAGACTGAATTACCGAAGAGGAAAATATGACAAGATGAGGAACATCCTCAGGGGAATACCATGGGAAACAAAACTTAGAGACAAGAATGTGCAGGTCATGATGGATTTTGTCACCCAGAAGGGCCAGGAAGCTGTAGACAGGTTTATCCCCGTCCAAAAGGAGAAAAACGAAAAACAACAGAAAAACCCATGGTTCAACCAGGAATGCAAGGTAGCGAAACAACTGAGTAAAAGAACATGGAGAAACTACAGAAATTTCACAACACCAGAGAGCAGGGAGAGATACCAGAGGGCCAGAAATGAGTACCTCAGAGTGAAGAGGGAAGCAGAGAGACAGTTTGAAAATGACATAGCAAGTAAAGCCAAGACCTAACCAAAGCTGCTCCACAGCCACATCAGGAGGAAAACAGCAGTGAAGGAACAAGTGATGAAGCTGCGAAAAGGGGAGAACAGATACACAGAGAATGACAAGGAAGTGTGTGAAGAACTCAACAAGAGATTCCAGGAAGGTCTTCACAATAGAACAAGTAGAAGCCCCTGCACTAAGTGAGGAGGCGGCAAACCAAGCAACCTTAGAGGAATTTCACCTCACCAGTGATGAGGTCAAAAGGTGTCTGCTGGAGCTGGATGTGACAAAGGCTGTTGGGCCTGACAGAATCTCACCATGGATACTAAAGGAAGGTGCAGAAGCACTAAGTGTCCACTCTCTATGGTGTATAACAGGTCACTGGAAACAGGAGACTTACCAGAAAGTTGGAAGATAGCTAACGTGGTCCCAATATACAAGATGGGGTGACAGGCAAGTTGCACTAAAGTACAGGCCAGTTTCCTTAACTTGTATACCATGCAAGGTGATGGAGAAGATCGTGAGGAAAAGGCTCGTAGAGCATCTGGAAGGAAATAACTTTGTAACGCACCACCAACATGGGTTCAGTGATGGTAAATCGTGCCTCACAGCTTTAATAGAATTTTATGACCAGGCAACAAAAATTAGGCAGGAAAGAGAAGGGTGGGCCGACTGCATTTTCCTGGCCTGTCAAAAGCCTTTGACACAGTACCCCATAAAAGACTGTTAAAAAAGTTGGAGCAACAGGCAGGAGTAAAAGGGAAGGTGCTCCAGTGGATAAGGGAGTACTTAAGCAACAGGAAACAGCGAGTAACGGTGAGGGGGGAGTTATCAGAGAGGCGAGATGTCACCAGTGGAGTCCCACAGGGCTCAATACTTGGACCCATCCTGTTTCTAATATATGTAAACGATCTTCCGGAGGGTATAGACTCGTTCCTCTCAATATTTGCTGATGATGCAAAAATTTTGAGAAGAATCAAGACGGATGAAGATAGACAGAGACTACAGGATGACCTGGATAAACTGGAGGAATGGTCTTAGAAAATGGCTGTTAAAGTTCAACTCAGGAAAGTGTAAGGTGATGAAATTAGGCGAAGGGAGCAGGAGGCTAAACACAAGGTATCATCTGGGAGGTGAAATCCTGCAAGAGTCAAATAGAGAGAGAGATTTGGGGGTTGATATCACACCGAACAAGTCCCCAGAGGCCCACATCAAAAGAATATCATCAGCGGCATATGCTAGTTTGGGCAACATAAGAACAGCCTTTAGAAACTTGTGTAAGGAATGTTTCAGAACCCTGTATACCACTTATGTAAGACCAATCCTGGAGTATGCAGCTCCAGCCTGGAGTCCATACCTAGTTAAACACAAAACAAAGCTAGAGAAGATTCAGCGGTATGCCACCAGGCTCGTCCCGGAACTAAGAGGAATGAGCTACGAGGAAAGGCTAAAGTAGCTGAACCTCACATCCTTGGAAAACAAAAGAGTAAGGGGAGACATGATAACCACCTACAAAATTCTCAGGGGGAATTGACAGGGTGGACAAATACAAACTTTTCAGCACGGGTGGAACACGAACAAGGGGACACGGTGGAAACTTAGTACCCAGATGAGCCACAGAGACGTTAGAAAGAATTTTTTCAGTGTCAGAGTAGTTAATAAATGGAATGTTTTAGGCAGTGATGTGGTGGAGGCTGACTCCATACACAGTTTCAAATGTAGATATGATAGAGCGCAGTAGGCTCAGGAATTTGTACACCAGTTGATTGACAGTTGAGAGGCGGGACAAAAGAGCCAAAGCTCAACCCTCGCAAGCATAATTAGGTAAGTACAATTAGGTAAGTACACACACACACATACACACACACGCACACACACACACACACACATCCAATGTTAAGCAGAAATATTCCCTGGATTGAGAACGAAGTTGGACTCTTCAATCATTGTCAAACTGACCAGGAATCATTGGAAAGCCATGGAAAAAAGAGATCAGGAAGCTTAGCTTCATATGGCCGGTACACGCACCAAGATTGCGAACACCAGAGATGAATTTATTTATTTATTTATATATATACAAGAAGGTACAATGGGTTTATGAGAGTACATAACATTGATGTTTTTACATTCTTGTGAAGCCAGTAACACACATAGCAATTTGGACAGGTCGTTAATCTAACAGATAATTTTGAATAAGTAATTTGTAGCAAAATTTAAATTGCCAATGAGGGCCTCTCTACTCCGTGTTGATTATTCGGAGTTCAGTGTTCAGAGCGTTGATAATGTTGTTCGGATAACGACTGTAGCAAGAGAAAAAGAGGAGAGATTATTTCACTATAAAAGTTAGCATCAGAAGGTCAGAGAATTCTTAAGAGACACCATCATGGGGGGAATTCGAAGAGACGAAAACACACCAGACATGCTGGACTTCACAACTAACAAGCACAAGGAAGCTGAAGGAAGAATAAAGCAGTCTCAAAGAGATAAAGGAACCAACATAATATATGGCCATGGTTTTGCTTGGAGGCAAAGATCAGATGTAAGAAAACAGAGGAAGAAATAAAGAGAGCACAGAACAGAGGTCAATAACGACAGGCAAATGAGGAAGTAAAGAACATACAAGAGTTTAATCTCGGGCTGCCGAAATACAGAGACAAATAGGTAAACTTCATATTTTAAGTGTGTGAGGACAACGTCGACACAGTTCCACCAGAGGAAACTTATGCACGAGATGAAGAAACAGCCTTGAATGACTGGGATGGTGACCTAGTGGATAAAGGAGTACGTATGTGTCATTATACAGAGAGTCACATTGAGAAGAGAAATCGCAGAATTGTAAAGAGCTAACAATGGCGTCCAATTGGATTCAATACTTCAATAATTCCAGTTCCTAATGTGAGTGAATGACTTACCAGAGGAGAGAGTTTTCTTCAATCAATTGTTGCTAATTATGCAACCATTACGAGGAGGATAACAATGATGGAAGATATTAAAACAAATATTAGATATTATATTAGAGAAAGATATTAAAACAAATTAAAGACTGGTCAAGTTGGTGGCCACTGGATATGAACTGAAGCACATGCAAGGTAATGAAGTTATGTAGGGGAGAAGAGAAGGCCAACACAAGGTACCACATAGGAGAGAAAATCCTCCACGAACAGAAAAAATGACTAAGGGATTGATATTGATGTTATTACCTCATTAATTACAAGATTAGCTTGAGAAAGTTCAGAAGTAGGTCAACAAAATAATTACAGAGTTGAGAAATTTAGTTATGAGGAAAGACTAATAAAATGAAAACTTACGTTAACAAATGACTCACAGAACCATCATAAAAAATTGCTTTGTGTCAAAATAGTGAGTAAATTGAAGACTGTGATAAGTAAAGTGATGGAGGAAAACTCCATACACAGGGTTTAGTGTAGTTAAACCCGAGCCTGGCTTGTGGTCCTGTATAATACACACAGGTTAGTACAGTGTTGTTAGTACACACACTCACGCACACCAAGAGCCGCCACACGCACAGTGTTGTTAGTACTCGTACTCAAACACCCCAAGAGCCGCCACACACACAGTGTTGTTAGTACTCGTACTCAAACACCCCAAGAGCCGCCACACGCACAGTGTTGTTAGTACACACACTCAAACACCCCAAGAGCCGCCACACGCACAGTGTTGTTAGTACACACACTCAAACACCCCAAGAGCCGCCACACACACAGTGTTGTTAGTACACACACTCAAACACCCCAAGAGCCGCCACACACACAGTGTTGTTAGTACTCGTACTCAAACACCCCAAGAGCCGCCACACACACAGTGTTGTTAGTACACACACTCAAACACCCCGAGAGCCGCCACACACACAGTGTTGTTAGTACACACACTCAAACACACCAAGAGCCGCCACACACACAGTGTTGTTAGTACACACACTCAAACACCCCAAGAGCCGCCACACGCACAACATTGATCTCAGTCGTTACCTCATACCACCAGCTGAGGACTGGTCATCAAGGCACCCCTCATAATTCTCAGTAAATTTAAGAAACTGACACACAAACCCCACAATGGATTTTCCCTGCCGCTCCCTTACGAGGCGTGCGTGACATAACAATGGTGCCTCACAGGCTCCAGCAGTGTGCCCTCATTACCCTCCTCACATGCCCTTCTTCACCTCCAGTAGTTTTTTGTGTGTCGGACCAAAGTCACGAACTCCAGAAGGAAGTGAAAATTAGTTTGTAATGGTTTAAAGTGGTTGATTGTGTCCGACTCCAGGTGGTTGGTTGTGTCTGGCTACAGTGGTGGTTGTGTCTGGCTACAGTGGTGGTTGTGTCTGGCTACAGTGGTGGTTGTGTCTGGCTACAGTGGTGGTTGTGTCTGGCTACAGTGGTGGTTGAGTCTGGCTACAGTGGTGGTTGTGTCTGGCTACAGTGGTGGTTAAGTCTGGCTACAGTGGTGGTTGTGTCTGGCTACAGTGGTGGTTGAGTCTGGCTACAGTGGTGGTTGTGTCTGGCTACAGTGGTGGTTGAGTCTGGCTACAGTGGTGGTTGAGTCTGGCTACAGTGGTGGTTAAGTCTGGCTACAGTGGTGGTTGAGTCTGGCTACAGTGGTGGTTGAGTCTGGCTACAGTGGTGGTTGTGTCTGGCTACAGTGGTGGTTAAGTCTGGCTACAGTAGTGGTTAAGTCTGGCTACAGTGGTGGTTGTGTCTGGCTACAGTGGTGGTTAAGTCTGGCTACAGTGGTGGTTAAGTCTGGCTACAGTGGTGGTTAAGTCTGGCTACAGTGGTGGTTGTGTCTGGCTACAGTGGTGGTTAAGTCTGGCTACAGTGGTGGTTAAGTCTGGCTACAGTGGTGGTTGTGTCTGGCTACAGTGGTGGTTAAGTCTGGCTACAGTGGTGGTTAAGTCTGGCTACAGTAGTGGTTAAGTCTGGCTACAGTGGTGGTTAAGTCTGGCTACAGTGGTGGTTAAGTCTGGCTACAATTGTAGTTAAATCTGGTTTGATGTAAGTGATTCTGTCTGTTAACAACACAACAGCGGGGTACCATGAACAACAACGTATTAACTGTGTACAATGAAAAACACAGTGAAAGTGTAGTATGAATAAAACATATTAACGGTGTACAATTAACAACAACACGGTAAAAATGCATCATGAATCAACAACACTATTCGTATTAGTGAAGGTTCATGCACTGAGGATGACAAAGAAATTAGTGAAATCCTAAAAAAGCAGTATGAAGACATGTTTAGCACTACGATACTCAGCATGAAAGTGGGAGATTCGGACAATTTCTTTATGAATGATACTCAAACACCTGTAAATATAACTGATATCAACACGAGCGTGGCAGATTTTGAAAGAGAAATTGACAATATGTCCATGCACTCAGCCCCGGGTCCAGACTCATGGAATTCAATATTTATAAAGAAATGCAAAGTAGCACAGACACTGTATCGTGTGGAGGAAGAGCTTGGACACAGGGGAGATACCAGATGCGCTTAAAGCAGCAGACATTGCCCCTCTACACAAGGGTGGTAGCAAAGCATTGGCAAAGAATTATAGACCAGTTGCACTAACGTCCCACATAATAAAAGTATTTGAAAGAGTGATCAGGAGTCAAGTCACTAGATTCATGGAAACCAATGACCTCCACAATCCAGGCCAACATGGATATAGAGCAGGAAGATCATGCCTCTCACAGCTACTTGACCACTATGACAAAATCACTGAAGCATTAGAGGAAGAACATAACGCAGATGTCGTATACACAGATTTTGCAAAGGCATTCGACAAATGTGACCATGGAGTGATTGCACACAAAATGAGGTCAATGGGTATAACTGATAAAGTAGGACGCTGGATACTCAATTTCCTGTCGAACAGAACACAAAGAGTAACAGTCAATCAAGTAAAATCGAGTCCGAGCGCAGTTAAAAGCTCTGTACCTCAAGGTACAGTCCTTGCACCACTGCTGTTCCTTATTCTCATATCAGATATAGACAAAAACACAAATCACAGCTTCGTGTCATTCTTTGCAGATGATACAAAAATCAGCATGAAAATTACCTCTGCTGAAGACATTGATAAACTACAAACAGATATTAACAAAGTTTTCGATTGGGCAGCAGAAAATAACATGATGTTTAACGATGATAAATTCCAGGTACTCAGATACGGCAAAAATGAGGATCTTAAACATAATACAGGGTACAAAACACAATCGAATCTGCCCATAGAAGGAAAACAGCATGTCAAGGATTTGGGAATAATGATGTTCGACGACCTAACGTTTAGGGAGCATAACCAAACAAGTATTGCGTCAGCCAGAAAAATGATAGGATGGATTACGAGAACCTTCAAGTCCAGAGATCCCATCACAATGGTTGCACTCTTCAAATCACTTGTGTGGTCCCGTCTTGAGTACTGCTCAGTACTCACTTCCCCCTTCAGAGCAGGAGAGATTGCTGAAATTGAGGGAATACAGAGAACATATACGGCACGCATAGACGAGATAAAGCACCTAAATTATTGGGATCGTCTCACAGCTCTCCAAATGTACTCACTAGAAAGGAGACGAGAAATATACCAAATAATATACACATGGAAAATACTGGAGGGACAGGTCCCAAATCTGCACAGTAAAATAATAACGTACTGGAGTGAACGACATGGAGGAAAATGCAGAATAGAACCAGTGAAGAGCAGAGGTGCCATAGGCACAATCAGAGAACACTGTATGAACATCAGAGGTCCACGGTTGTTCAACGTCCTCCCAGCGAGCATCAGAAATATTACAGGAACAACCGTGGACATCTCAAGAGAAAACTAGATTGTTTCCTTCAAGGAGTGCCGGACCAAACGGGCTGTGGAGGGAATGTGGGGCTGCGGGCCGCTCCAAGCAACAGCCTGGTGGACCAAACTCTCACAAGTCAAGTCTGGCCTCGGGCCGGGCTTGGGGAGTAGAACTCCCAGAACCCCATCAACCAGGTATTAACCAGGTAACACTGCAACTGTGAACCATAAAACTCATTTGCATTGCATCATGAACAAGAACACAGCAAAAGTGTACTATGAACAACACAGCAAAAATGTACTATGAACAACACAGCAAAAGTGTAATATGAACAACACAGCAACATTGTACCATGATTAACAACAAAAGTGTATCATGAACAAAACATTGCTACGGTGCACCTTGAACAAAAACATTGCAACGGTGTACATTAAACAAGAACAGATCAACGTTGTACCATGAACACTAACACTGTAAACGTGAACCATGAACAACAGCACAGCAACAGTGTAATATAAACAACAAAACACCAACAGTGTACCATGAACATAACAGCAAAAGTGTACCATGAACCACACACAGCAACAGTGTACCATGAACATAACAGTAAAAGTGTACCGTGAACAAAAACATAGCAAGTGTTTCACAAACAGCAATATAACAGCAGTATACAGAAAACAAATGTTTAGATTTAGACCCTTAAAATTATCTTTAATAATAATTACTTATAAATCTTAATACGAAAAGTTATTAATAAAGAAATTATATGCTGGGATTAGCTGCTCCGGGAGCAGTTTATGCCCGTGCAGGAGTCCTGAAGACAGATTATGTTTTGGTGATATCTAACTTGATACTAGGAGGGGTTTATGGTGATATCTAACTTGATACTAGGAGGGGTTTATGGTGATATCTAACTTGATACTAGGAGGGGTTTATGGTGATATCTAACTTGATACTAGGAGGGGTTTATGGTGATATCTAACTTGATACTAGGAGGGGTTTATGGTGATATCTAACTTGATACTAGGAGGGGTTTATGGTGATATCTAATTTGATACTAGGAGGGGTTTATGGTGATATCCAACTTGATACTAGGAGGGGTTTATGATATCTAACTTGATACTAAGAGGGGTTTATAGGGATATCTAACTTGATACTAGGAGGGGTTTATAGGGATATCTAACTTGATACTAGGAGGGGTTTATGATGATATCTAATTTGATACTAGGAGGGGTTTATGATGATATATAATTTGATACTAGGAGGGGTTTATGGTGATATCTAACTTGATACTAGGAGGGGTTTATGGGGATATCTAACTTGATACTAGGAGGGGTTTAAGGGGAGATCTAACTTGATACTAGGAGAGGTTTATAGGGATATCTAACTTGATACTAGGAGGGGTTTATGATATCTAACTTGATACTAAGAGGGGTTTATAGGGATATCTAACTTGATACTAGGAGGGGTTTATAGGGATATCTAACTTGATACTAGGAGGGGTTTATAGGGATATCTAACTTGATACTAGGAGGGGTTTATGATATCTAACTTGATACTGGGAGGGGTTTATAGGGATATCTAACTTGATACTAGGAGGGGTTTATAGGGATATCTAACTTGATACTAGGAGGGGTTTACAGTAAAGGCTTCATCTCGAACTTCTTCAATTATAGTCCCACATAAATAATCATGTTATTGTTATAAATTACTGGCAGACATCTCCACATCATACTGATTAATGACGCTTAGTCTAGAAATAAGTTAAAACATTTCTAATACCAGCAGTAATGTCCTAGTTAATATTAAACTATAATGAGGGAGTTACCATCGTCATAACTGGCTCTCCAGTTTTGTTTGGCAATTTGTAATTATGTGGCTACACTTTGGCGTATCCACATAGTTATGGGATCCCTCCTTCATGGGATCCCTTTATGGAATCCTTTATGGGATTTATGGGATCCCGCCTTTAAGTGATAAACTGCAAATCGTGATGATATAGTACTGAGAGTTGGAAACACTGGTCTTGCTGTGTCGATGGGCCGTGATTCTACTCATTCACTTTTAAGAAAGAACCTTTTCCCAGTTGCATTGGGATGTAAATACCAGAATTTAGTTAGATAGTGGTAAATATTTGATGTTTATTTGGAGAAAGCAGAGACTGCCAGCCAGGCTCTTCTGTACTCCTTTGCTTTATTGTTGTTGTTGTTAATATATTTTCTCTAATTTTTTTCTTATGAAATGATAAAGCTACCCATTTCATTATGTATGAGGTCAATTTTTTTTATTGGAGTTAAAATTAACGTAGATATATGACCGAACCTAACCAACCCTACCTAACCTAACCTATCTAGATAGGTTAGGTTAGGTAGCCGAAAACGTTAGGTTAGGTAGTCGAAAAACAATTAATTCATGAAAACTTGGCTTATTAGGCAATAACTGAAAACTCACACCCCAGAAGTGACTCGAACCCATACTGCCAGGAGCAACGCAACTGGTATGTACAGGGACGCCTTAATCCGCTTGACCATCACGACCGGACGTGATGGTCAAGTTAAAATTAATGTGGATATATGACCGAACCTAACCAACCCTACCTAACCTAACCTAACCTATAAAGATAGGTTAGGTTAGGTTAGATAGCCGAAAAAGTTAGGTTAGGTTAGGTTAGGTAGGTTAGGTAGTCAAAAAACAATTAATTCATGAAAACTTGGCTTATTAGGCAAATCGGGCCATGCATAGTAGGCTGAGAAGTGCGTTCTGGCTAGTAGGTACGACATATATATATATATATATATATATATATATATATATATATATATATATGTCGTACCTAGTAGCCAGAACTCACTTCTCAGCCTACTATGCGAGGCCCGATTTGCCTAATAAGCCAAGTTTTACTGAATTAATATATTTTCTCTAATTTTTTTCTTATGAAATGATAAAGCTACCCATTTCATTATGTATGAGGTCAATTTTTTTTTATTGGAGTTAAAATTAACGTAGATATATGACCGAACCTAACCAACCCTACCTAACCTAACCTAACCTATCTTTATAGGTTAGGTTAGGTTAGGTAGCCGAAAACGTTAGGTTAGGTTAGGTTAGGTAGGTTAGGTTGTCGAAAAAACATTAATTCATGAAAACTAGGCTTATTAGGCAAATCGGGCCATGCATAGTAGGCTGAGAAGTGAGTTCTGGCTACTAGGTACGACATATATATATATATATATATATATATATATATATATATATATATATATATATATATATATATATATGTCGTACCTAGTAGCCAGAACGCACTTCTCAGCCTACTATTCAAGGCCCGATTTGCCTAATAAGCCAAGTTTTCATGAATTAATTGTTTTTCGACTACCTAACCTACCTAACCTAACCTAACCTAACTTTTTCGGCTACCTAACCTAACCTAACCTATAAAGATAGGTTAGGTTAGGTTAGGTAGGGTTGGTTAGGTTCGGTCATATATCTACATTAATTTTAACTCCAATAAAAAAAAAATGAACTCATACATAATGAAATGGGTAGCTTTATCATTTCATAAGAAAAAAAATAGAGAAAATATATTAATTCAGGAAAACTTGGCTTATTAGGCAAATCGGGCCTTGCATAGTAGGCTGAGAAGTGCGTTCTGGCTACTAGGTACTACTGGCTACATATATATATATATATATATATATATATATATATATATATATATATATATATATATATATATATATATATATATATATATATATATATGCAAACAAGCCTGAATGGTCCCCAGGACTATATACAACTGAAAACTCACACCCCAGAAGTGACTCGAACCCATACTCCCACAACTGGTATGTACAGGGACGCCTTAATCCGCTTGACCATCACGACCGGACATAAGGAAGTGATAGCCGAGGCTATATGAACCACTTCCCCGCCGGCACTCGGATAGTAATCTTGGGCATAGCATTTTATCAAATCACCTCATTCTTTGGGGCACACGTGAGGAACACAAATGCGAACAAGCCTGAATGGTCCCCAGGACTATATAGCAACTGAAAACTCACACCCCAGAAGTGACTCGAACCCATACTCCCAGGAGCAACACAACTGGTATGTACAAGGACGCCTTAATCCACTTGACCATCACGACCGGACATAATGAAGGTGATAGCCGAGGCTATATGAATCCACTCCCACCGCCGGCACTCGGATAGTAATCTTGGGCATAGCATTTTATCAAATCACCTCATTCTTTGGGGCACACGTGAGGAACACAAATGCGAACAAGCCTGAATGGTCCCCAGGACTATATACAACTGAAAACTCACACCCCAGAAGTGACTCGAACCCATACTCCCAGGAGCAACACAACTGGTATGTACAAGGACGCCTTAATCCACTTGACCATCACGACCGGACATAATGAGGTGATAGCCGAGGCTATATTGATCCACTCCACCGCCGGCACTCGGATAGTAATCTTGGGCATAGCATTTTACCAAATCACCTCATTCTTTGGGGCACACGTGAGGAACACAAATGCGAACAAGCCTGAATGGTCCCCAGGACAATATGCAACTGAAAACTCACCCCAGAAGTGACTCGAACCCATACTCCCAGGAGCAACACAACTGGTATGTACAAGACGCCTTAATCCACTTGACCATCACGACCGGACAAAATGAGGTGATAGCCGAGGCTATTTGATCCACCCCACCGCCGGCACTCGGATAGTAATCTTGGGCATAGCATTTTACCAAATCACCTCATTCTTTGGGGCACACGTGAGGAACACAAATGCGAACAAGCCTGAATGGTCCCCAGGACAATATGCAACTGAAAACTCACACCCCAGAAGTGACTCGAACCCATACTCCCAGGAGCAACACAACTGGTATGTACAAGGACGCCTTAATCCACTTGACCATCACGACCGGACAAAATGAGGTGATAGCCGAGGCTATTTGATCCACTCCCACCGCCGGCACTCGGATGGTAATCTTGGGCATAGCATTTTATCAAATCACCTCATTCTTTGGGGCACACGTGAGGAACACAAATGCAAACAAGCCTGAATGGTCCCCAGGACTATATACAACTGAATTACTTCCTTATGTCCGGTCGTGATGGTCAAGCGGATTAAGGCGTCCCTGTACATACCAGTTGTGGGAGTATGGGTTCGAGTCAC
>NC_091183.1:25997489-26060231 GCF_040958095.1 Procambarus clarkii
AATAGGAGTTCTCCAAAACTCATTTTCGTAATTTTAAGGTGAAGAAAAGAAGTGATTTACTATAGAGTGTATTACACTTATTTATACAATTTGCACGTTTCGAACCTAGATGGTTCATTTTCAAGAGAACAGATCTTACAATGCTGGTTGATTTTAGACCCGCACTGGGTCAGGTGATAATACAATAAAGGTGAAAACATGGGGGGATACATAAGGGATAAATGTGAGGTGAAACATAGAGGTAACTGCAGAAGGCTTATTGGCCCATACGAGGCAGCTCCTATCTAAACACAAAGATTAATCCAGTGTAATTGGCCTGTTATGTTGGACATTGTCTTCTGTGTTGGCATCGTTATGTTCTGGTCTTGTCCTTACTCTCATGGTGGGTAGAGTAAATAGTTCCGTGATTTGGGTGTTCATGGTAGGTTGTTCTATTCTTATGTGAATTGCCTCAAAAATTTGTAATCTTCTTGCATATTGGGTTTTGTCTATTATGCAGGTATTCTTGTTCAACATTTCTCTTGTTAGAGTGATGTCATGGGCATGTCTCATGTGAAAATAAAGTACGAAAATGAGTTTTGGAGAACTCCTATTTCAACTAAGCCCTGATGCTAAGAAAATAGTTAGAGGGATAGAAGCCCTAAACCAGAAAATAATAAATACAGAATATGCGGTCATATTCAATGAAACATGTTTGAAAAAAACCCTGCTGCCAGTATACACAAATATATATATTATTAAATATGACCGAAAAAGTAAGATTAATAATTCTAACACGAATTTTCTCAATCTTTCGTACATTACGCTTCACTGTTGGAGGTAAATCAAAAATCACTTCTCCAAAATTCATTTTTATTTCTAGTCTGACGCGACACGGGCGCGTTTCGTAAAACTTATTACATTTTCAAAGACTTCACATATACACAACTGATTAGAACTTACGTATCTCTGATATTATATCTACATTTGAGTGAGGTGGAAGGGATGATGTGGCATATACAATGATAGGACATAGGGGATATTAATAGGGTATTAAAAGTATCAACACAAGACAGAACAGAAACAATGGGTATTGAATAGAAGTGTTTGTAGAAAGTCCTATTAGTCCATATTTCTTGATGCTTCTATATTGGAGCGGAGTCTTGAGGTGGGTAGAATATAGTTGTGCAATAATTGGCTGTTGATTGCTGGTGTTGACTTCTTGATGTGTAGTGCCTCGCAAACGTCAAGCCGCCTGCTATCGCTGTATCTATCGATGATTTCTGTGTTGTTTACTAGGATTTCTCTGGCGATGGTTTGGTTATGGGAAGAGATTATTATGTTCCTTAATGGAGCCCTGTTGCTTATGCATCGTTAAACGCCTAGAAAGAGATGTTGTTGTCTTGCCTATATACTGGTTTTTTTGGAGCTTACAGTCCCCAAGTGGGCATTTGAAGGCATAGACGACGTTAGTCTCTTTTAAAGCGTTCTGTTTTGTGTCTGGAGAGTTTCTCATGAGTAGGCTGGCCGTTTTTCTGGTTTTATAGTAAATCGTCAGTTGTATCCTCTGATTTTTGTCTGTAGGGATAACGTTTCTATTAACAATATCTTTCAGGACCCTTTCCTCCGTTTTATGAGCTGTGGAAAAGAAGTTCCTGTAAAATAGTCTAATAGGGGGTATAGGTGTTGTGTTAGTTGTCTCTTCAGAGGTTGCATGGCTTTTCACTTTCCTTCTTATGATGTCTTCGATGAAACCATTGGAGAAACCGTTATTGACTAGAACCTGCCTTACCCTACAGAGTTCTTCGTCGACTTGCTTCTATTCTGAGCTGTGGCTGAGAGCACGGTCGACGTATGCGTTAACAACACTCCTCTTGTACCTGTCAGGGCAGTCGCTGTTGGCATTTAGGCACATTCCTATGTTTGTTTCCTTAGTGTAGACTGCAGTGTGGAAACCTCCGCCCTTTTCCATGACTGTTACATCTAGAAAAGGCAGCGTCCCATCCTTTTCCGTCCCTTGAGGAAACTACTCCAAGCTTGTACTAAAGAGGCACCCTTCTTGAGCCCTAATGGGCACATGTATAAGCAAGTAGATGGGGTCGCCATGGGTTCTCCCCTAGGTGTCCTGTTTGCAAACTTCTACATGGGTACCATCGAGCAAAAAGTCTTAGTCGACATGAACTTGAAACCGGCCATATACTGCAGGTATGTTGACGACATTTTTACACAGGTACCTGATGTCAGACATCTGCAGGAGCTGAAGGAGGCATTTGAGCAGAGTTCCGTGCTGCGTTTCACTTACGAGACGGAAAAGGATGGGAAGCTGCCTTTTCTAGATGTAACAGTCATGGAAAAGGGCGGAGGTTTCCTCACTGCAGTCTACACTAAGGAAACAAACATAGGAATGTGCCTAAATGCCAACAGCGACTGCCCTGACAGGTACAAGAGGAGTGTTGTTAACGCATACGTCGACCGTGCTCTCAGCCACAGCTCAGAATGGAAGCAAGTCGACGAAGAACTCTGTAGGGTAAGGCAGGTCCTAGTCAATAACGGCTTCTCCAATGGTTTCATCGAAGACATCATAAGAAGGAAAGTGAAAAGCCATGCAACCTCTGAAGAGACAACTAACACAACACCTATACCCCCTATTAGACTATTTTACAGGAACTTCTTTTCCACAGCTCATAAAACGGAGGAAAGGGTCCTGAAAGATATTGTTAATAGAAACGTTATCCCTACAGACAAAAATCAGAGGATACAACTGACGATTTACTATAAAACCAGAAAAACGGCCAGCCTACTCATGAGAAACTCTCCAGACACAAAACAGAACGCTTTAAAAGAGACTAACGTCGTCTATGCCTTCAAATGCCCACTTGGGGACTGTAAGCTCCAAAAAACCCAGTATATAGGCAAGACAACAACATCTCTTTCTAGGCGTTTAACGATGCATAAGCAACAGGGCTCCATTAAGGAACATATAATCTCTTCCCATAACCAAACTATCGCCAGAGAAATCCTAGTAAACAACACAGAAATCATCGATAGATACAGCGATAGCAGGCGGCTTGATGTTTGCGAGGCACTACACATCAAGAAGTCAACACCAGCAATCAACAGCCAATTATTGCACAACTATATTCTACCCACCTCAAGACTCCGCTCCAATATAGAAGCATCAAGAAATATGGACCAATAGGCTTTCAACAATCACTTCTATTCAAAACCCATTGTTTCGTGTTCTGTCTTGTGTTGATGAAATTAATACCTTATTAAATACCACCTCACCCCATTCACCTCACTCAAATGTAGATATAAACAAATCGGAGATGTGTAAGTTCTATTCAGTTGTGCATGTATAAACTAAAGTCTTTGAAAATGTAATAAGTTTTACGAAACGCGCTCAAGTGTCGCGTCAGACTAGAAATAAAAATGAATTTTGGAGAATTAATTTTTGGATTACCACCAACAGTGAAAAGAAATGTACGAAAGATTGAGAAATTTCGAGTTAGAATTATTAATCTTACTTTTTCGGTCATATTTAATAATATATGTCTACAGGAAAGACTGCTACCAAAATACACTAATATATATATATATATATATATATATATATATATATATATATATATATATATATATATATATATATATATATATGGTTGTGGGAAGAGATTATATGTTCCTTAATGGAGCCCTGTTGCTTATGCATCGTTAAACGCCTAGAAAGAGATGTTGTTGACTATATATATATATATATATATTAGTATATTTTGGTAGCAGTCTTTCCTGTAGACATATATTATTAAATATGACCGAAAAAGTAAGATTAATAATTCTAACACGAATTTTCTCAATCTTTCGTACATTACGCTTCACTGTTGGAGGTAAATCAAAAATCACTTCTCCAAAATTCATTTTTATTTCTAGTCTGACGCGACACGGGCGCGTTTCGTAAAACTTATTACATTTTCAAAGACTTCACAAATACGCAACTGATTAGAACTTACGTCTCTCTGATATTATATCTACATTTGAGTGAGGTGGGAAGGATGATGTGGCATTAACACAAGACAGAACAGGGGATATTAATAGGGTATTAAAAGTATCAACACAAGACAGAACAGAAAACAATGGGTATTGAATAGAAGTGTTTTTAGAAAGCCTATTGGTCCATATTTCTTGATGCTTCTATATTGGAGCGGAGTCTTCTACCCACCTCAAGACTCCGCTCCAATATAGAAGCATCAAGAAATATGGACCAATAGGCTTTCTAAAAACACTTCTATTCAATACCCATTGTTTACTGTTCTGTCTTGTGTTGATACTTTTAATACCCTATTAATATCCCCTGTTCTGTCTTGTGTTAATGCCACATCATCCTTCCCACCTCACTCAAATGTAGATATAATATCAGAGAGACGTAAGTTCTAATCAGTTGTGTATTTGTGAAGTCTTTGAAAATGTAATAAGTTTTACGAAACGCGCCCGTGTCGCGTCAGACTAGAAATAAAAATGAATTTTGGAGAAGTGATTTTTGATTTACCTCCAACAGTGAAGCGTAATGTACGAAAGATTGAGAAAATTCGTGTTAGAATTATTAATCTTACTTTTTCGGTCATATTTAATAATATATATATATATATATATATATATATATATATATATATATATATATATATATATATATATATATATATATATATATATATATATATATATATATATTATTAAATATGACCGAAAAAGTAAGATTAATAATTCTAACACGAATTTTCTCAATCTTTCGTACATTACGCTTCACTGTTGGAGGTAAATAAAAAATCACTTCTACAAAATTCATTTTTATTTCTAGGCTGACGCGACACGGGCGCGTTTCGTAAAACTTATTACATTTTCAAAGACTTCACAAATACACAACTGATTAGAACTTACGTATCTCTGATTTTATATCTACATTTGAGTGAGGTGGGAGGGGTGATGTGGCATTATCACAAGACAGAACAAGAGGGGATATTAATAGGGTATTAAAAGTATCAACACAAGACAGAACAGAAACAATGGGTATTGAATAGAAGTGTTTGTAGAAAGTCTATTGGTCCATATTTCTTGATGCTTCTATATTGGAGCGGAGTCTTGAGGTGGGTAGAATATAGTTGTGCAATAATTGGCTGTTGATTGCTGGTGTTGACTTCTTGATGTGTAGTGCCTCGCAAACATCAAGCCGCCTGCTATCGCTGTATCTATCGATGATTTCTGTGTTGTTTACTAGGATTTCTCTGGCGATGGTTTGGTTGTGGGAAGAGATTATATGTTCCTTAATGGAGCCCTGTTGCTTATGCATCGTTAAACGCCTAGAAAGAGATGTTGTTGACTTGCCTATATACTGTTTTTTTTGGAGCTTACAGTCCCCAAGAGGGCATTTGAAGTCATAGATGACGTTGGTCTCTTTTAAAGCGTTCTGTTTTGTGTCTGGAGAGTTTCTCATGAGTAGGCTGGCCGTTTTTCTGGTTTTATTGTAAATCGTCAGTTGTATCCTCTGATTTTTGTCTGTTGGGATAACGTTTCTATTAACAATATCTTTCAGGACCCTTTCCTCCGTTTTATGAGCTGTGGAAAAGAAGTTCCTGTAAAATAGTCTAATAGGGGGTATAGGTGTTGTGTTGGTTGTCTCTTCAGAGGTTGCATGGCGTTTCACTTTCCTTCTTATGATGTCTTCAACGAAACCATTGGAGAAGCCGTTGTTGACTAGGACCTGCCTTACCCTACAGAGTTCTTCGTCAACTTGCTTCCATTCTGAGCTGTGGCTGAGAGCACGGTCGACATATGCGTTAACAACACTCCTCTTGTACCTATCTGGGCAGTCGCTTTTTGGCATTTAGGCACATTCCTATGTTCGTTTCCTTAGTGTAGACTGCAGTGTGGAAACCTGCGCTCTTTTCCATGACTGTTACATCTAGAAAGGGCAGCTTCCCATCCTTTTCCATCTCGTAAGTGAAACGCAGCACGGAACTCTGCTCAAATGCCTACAGCCGATTTGAAAGCAAAGGTCAACAAACTAATCGAAACTGTGAACGCCAAGAAATCAGGACTCCACCTGCCAAAGATTATTGGGGAATATAAACCTGGATGTGCGTATGGAAATGACAAGACACACAAGCCTGGAAACCCACTTCGGCTAATCATTAGCCAGATACCCACACCCACGTACAGACTAGCGAAGCGACTCAACGGCCTGCTGACTCCTTATGTCCCTTGCGCCTTCAGTCTGAAGTCGCCAAAGGAATTTGTTGACTTACTGCGGGGCACACGGGCCACAGGAATAAGAGCCTCGTTGGACGTAGAATCGCTGTTCACCAACGTACCAGTGGACGAGACAATCGGGATGATAGCCGACAGAGTGTATCGTGATCCAGCCTGTACTCCTCTTGACATACCAGAAAATATCCTAAGGAAACTACTCCAAGCTTGTACTAAAGAGGCACCATTCTTGAGCCCGGATGGGCACATGTATAAGCAAGTAGATGGGGTCGCCATGGGTTCTCCCCTAGGTGTCCTGTTTGCAAACTTCTACATGGGTACCATCGAGCAAAAAGTCTTAGTCGACATGAACTTGAAACCGGCCATATACTGCAGGTATGTTGACACCATTTTTACACAGGTACCTGATGTCAGACATCTGCAGGAGCTGAAGGAGGCATTTGAGCAGAGTTCCGTGCTGCGTTTCACTTACGAGATGGAAAAGGATGGGAAGCTGCCCTTTCTAGATGTAACAGTCATGGAAAAGAGCGCAGGTTTCCACACTGCAGTCTATACTAAGGAAACGAACATAGGAATGTGCCTAAATGCCAAAAGCGACTGCCCAGATAGGTACAAGAGGAGTGTTGTTAACGCATATGTCGACCGTGCTCTCAGCCACAGCTCAAAATGGAAGCAAGTCGACGAAGAACTCTGTAGGGTAAGGCAGGTCCTAGTCAACAACGGCTTCTCCAATGGTTTCGTCGAAGACATCATAAGAAGGAAAGTGAAACGCCATGCAACCTCTGAAGAGACAACCAACACAACACCTATACCCCCTAATAGACTATTTTACAGGAACTTCTTTTCCACAGCTCATAAAACGGAGAAAAGGGTCCTGAAAGATATTGTTAATAGAAACGTTATCCCTACAGACAAAACTCAGAGGATACAACTGACGATTTACTATAAAACCAGAAAAACGGCCAGCCTACTCATGAGAAACTCTCCAGACACAAAACAGAACGCTTTAAAAGAGACCACCGTCGTCTATGCCTTCAAATGCCCTCTTGGGGACTGTAAGCTCCAAAAAAAACAGCATATAGGCAAGACAACAACATCTCTTTCTAGGCGTTTAACGATGCATAAGCAACAGGGCTCCATTAAGGAACATATAATCTCTTCCCACAACCAAACTATCGCCAGAGAAATCCTAGTAAACAACACAGAAATCATCGATAGATACAGCGATAGCAGGCGGCTTGACGTTTGCGAGGCACTACACATCAAGAAGTCAACACCAGCAATCAACAGCCAATTAATGCACAACTATATTCTACCCACCTCAAGACTCCGCTCCAATATAGAAGCATCAAGAAATATGGACCAATAGTCTTTCTACAATCACTTCTATTCAATACCCATTGTTTCGTGTTCTGTCTTGTATTGATGAAATTAATACCTTATTAAATCCCACCTCACCCCATTCACCTCACTCAAATGTAGATATAAACAAATCGGAGATGTGTAAGTTCTATTCAGTTGTGTATGTTTAAACTAAAGTTTTTGAAAATGTAATAAGTTTTACGAAACGCGCTCAAGTGTCGCGTCAGACTAGAAATAAAAATGAATTTTGGAGAATTAATTTTTGAATTACCACCAACAGTGAAAAGAAATGTACGAAAGATTGAGAAAATTCGTGTTAGAATTATTAATCTTACTTTTTCGGTCATATTTAATAATATATATATATATATATATATATATATATATATATATATATATATATATATATATATATATATATATATATATGTATATATATATATATATATATATATATATATATATATATATATATAAATATATATATATATATATATATATATATATATATATATATATATATATATATATATATATATATATATATATATATATATATATATATATATATTTATTTATATTAATTACAAGCAAGGGAAAATGGTACAAATAATAATAATGATAATTATGAATGTATATCAAATATATTCAGCTACATTTCTACTCTGCTGTTAAATCAATGACCTCAATATCACCTGTGAGTATGTCTCTGCGAGGGGGTGTGCCAGTTTCTCCTTCTGCATTGTCTACATCCACAGTCATCTTCTTTATCTGGCGACAGGCTGTGGAAACTCCTTCACTCAACTTATGAGTTAGCACACCATATATAGGCACCGTTGCAGGGATTGCTTCGTTCGTAGGGTCGACCGTCACACATTTTAGCCCGCTCTGGTGGTAGTGGTGCTCCTACCTCTCCATTGTGGGTAAATATTTCAGTCTTCTTATTTCATGATCCTAACTCTTCGCATTTTGTCCACGCCCCATTCCCAGTCCACGGGAGAAAATTATGCGATTAATTTTATATCCTTCTTCTCTTGTTAGGATAACTGCAAATATCGGAAAACCCGACACCATTTAATAATATTATATACAATAGGCAGATATTGCTGCTGCCATTGTATAAACAAGTTACCCCATAGAAAATGTAACTTGTAGTGGAATTTTCCGTCAAGAGAAAACGGGATATCATTGCCACGTAATACTATAAATTCACCAGCTATTGTGTTGGGAATTATTCTTAAATACATTAGTCTTTGGACTTTTTATATCATAAAAACATCTCATTTGAATTAACTTAATTATCAGTATCAAAATAAAGTAAATGTGACCTTTCTATCACTCACTGACATCTAGACAAGTGAGGCAGTAGCGTCAGTAGGGAGTGGTCAGCCATTGTTGGTAAAGACCAGAGTCGTTGGAGCGAGTACAGCTCCTATAATTTCTCTTGGACGAAGTGTTATGGCGTTCAGAGTAGTGTTGTGCCATCATCAACACGCTGTCAGCAACCACAAGGGAAGTGTCTTTCCGAAACCCGTTTATCTAATCATTTCTGTCTATTAATGTTAGGTAGATATTGGGCGAACCGGCGAGAACACAAATGATCGACTCAATAAAGGTAATTAAGCCTTGGTACTTATCTTATCTATTATACAGTGTTTTCTCTGATATAGCTGTCATATATTAGGATTCCAACTTGACAGCTAGTGCCCATTGACAGGTCAAGAAGAGGAAGCAAGCTTGGTATATCAGTTACCAGGGTGATGGAAGCTAGCCTCAAACGAGGATAATTTGGTGTCTACATCCTAGGTTTATCTGGTGGACTAAGCCTGCTGTACAATAAGATAAGGCACCTCCAATTTATTTACTAATATATGTAGTTAATACTGTAGTTTGATTGGCTGCATATATATAAATTTAAATTAATATAAACCCCCCCTAATGTGTAAAGATCGATTTGTGAGATTATTGCAGAAATACAGTCCACTTAACATCATACAAATTGCTATCGAAATATATAAATTAACGTAAATATAAATTCTATATAAATTCATATAAATTAAATAAATATAAATCTCACAGGTCGGTTCCCACAGCAAACGCCTTACGCAGAGCTTTTGTAAACCAGTAGCGCCGCATTTCCTCCGTAACCAGCTGTAGTCCACTATAGTAGTGGGGGTCAGCAGCATATAACGTCTTGATTTTCTTCATCATTATCGTCATGTTTAGTGGTTTAGTTGATTTCCCACCAGCATGTTGCATCATTAATCCAATGAGATGTGGGAGATAAAGATCGTCAATTCGATTGATAAATTGAGGAGGTTCCCCATAGACAATCTCTCCAGGCACGCCACGATCTCTTTGCACTGCACAATTTTTGTAGGGGTAGCTTGGCATGATGAATAGGGGCATAAAGATATCGTGACCAAAAATCTTCCACCACACCACTCATCATCACGCTCGTGGCGTCCATATCGTAGATGATGCAGTCGGTGTACAAGTACTCCGAACAAGATAGGTCACCAGCAACAGTAGTAAGCATCTTAACTGGGTGGGTAGAGCGATGGATTGAAGTTGGGAGCGGTGAGGGCGGTCAGGCTTTATACGCCCGAGCGAAGGTTGCTAGCAAGATTATTTGTTGTTTCACCCCTGCTTCTATAGCACGGACTAAAACTGCTTTGACGTTATATGGTTTTAAACTCCCCTGCATATTTTGAATAATAGGGAGGTAAGTACTTTCCCACTCTGCATCTTCACACCGACCTAACATACCAACGCCCGATGGGAGAACGACCTTCTTAATCTCCTCTGCATCTTCAATATACAATATTAGTTCTAAAGATTTTGCAAAGTATAACAATCTGTTTTCTGTCGTATCCGCCCACAAGCCTTTAACTATAGAGTAGTCTTTCGATTAATCGACAATGGCTTGTCCGATATCATTCTTCTCAATAGGCTTCCCCAACCCATACTGACTTGCTAAGGCTACAATGCTTGGACCTTGGCTAACTCTACTGATGTGAATAGTTTCCGGTGTGGGTCTATCTTCTCTGGTGCACCTTTTTAGATTATACAATTGCGTTCTAGCGTAAGCAGTAGTGTGGGGGCACATATCCGTAATGTCCTGCGACTTCCCATAGGGTGCGCATGATGTTCAATTTACTGAGTAGACGATACAACACTCTCGATTGTTAAACTCCTCGTCAGTCATGAGCCCATGATGAATTTCTTCAGTTCATCATGGGATAAAGATGAAACACACAGGTGAGTTGAGCGGTCAGTAATAAACTAAAAGTCGTCCGCACGCCTGGCATAGTTTGCACCTATTGATTAACCTCACTCTGAAGATAAGTTTTATATTATTATTATTATTATTATTATTATTATTATTATTATTATTATTATTTTAATAAATGTAGATTATATATATTCACACATGAATATCTTTCTAGCTGTAAGATTACCTCTAATACTATAATGTTAAGAAGGCAGATGGTGATATAATGTTAAGCAATGCAGATGGTGATATGACATCTACTGTTTATATTAATTTTGCATCTCTCAAAATTTTTTAACAGTGGTGTTTCTAAAGTTGACCAGACTAAGATTGGTCAACCCGTTCTCGCACTTGCTCATGGTCAATATTGGCTTATTTAATAAGTGCATATGTGACATACTAATTGATTGTGAATATTTTAGTTTACCTTGAAAAGCTTCATAGAAAACACCGACCTCACCTAACCTTCTTAGTATGTTAAGATAGGCATCTTATTGCTTCTTATTTACAATTATTACTCAACCTATCAACGGTATAGGTTAAGAAATAATTGTAATCCCTCCTCCATAAGGGAGGAATATATATATATATATATATATATATATATATATATATATATATATATATATATATATATATATATATATATGTCGTACCTAGTAGTCAGAATGCACTTCTCAGCCTACTATGCAAGGCCCGATTTGCCTAATAAGCCAAGTTTTCCTGAATTAATATATTTTCTCTGATTTTTTTCTTATGAAATGATAAAGCTACCCATTTCATTATGTATGAGTCAATTTTTTTTATATTGGAGTTAAAATTAACGTAGATATATGACCGAACCTAACCAACCCTACCTAACCTAACCTAACCTATCTTTATAGGTTAGGTTAGGTTAGGTAGCTCACACCCCAGAAGTGACTCGAACCCATACTCCCAGGAGCAACGCAACTGGTATGTACAAGACGCCTTAATCCACTTGACCATCACGACCGGAAATAATGAGGTGATAGCCTAAGCTATTTGAACCACCCCACCGCCGGCACTCGTGTAGTAATCTTGGGCATAGCATGCCCAAGATTGTGTTCCTCACGTGTGCCCCAAAGAATGAGGTGATTTGGTAAAATGCTATGCCCAAGATTACTATCCGAGTGCCGGCGGTGGGGTGGTTCAAATAGCTTAGGCTATCACTTCATTATGCCCGGTCGTGATGGTCAAGTGGATTAAGGCGTCTTGTACATACCAGTTGCGTTGCTCCTGGGAGTATGGGTTCGAGTCACTTCTGGGGTGTGAGTTTTCAGTTGCATATTGTCCTGGGGACCATTCAGGCTTGTTCGCATTTGTGTTACTCACGTGTGCCCCAAAGAATGAGGTGATTTGGTAAAATGCTATGCCCAAGATTACTATCCGAGTGCCAATGGTGGGGTGGTTCAAATAGCTTAGGCTATCACCTCATTATGTCCGGTCGTGATGGTCAAGTGGATTAAGGCGTCTTGTACATACCAGTTGCGTTGCTCCTGGGAGTATGGGTTCGAGTCACTTCTGGGGTGTGAGTTTTCAGTTACATATTGTCCTGGGGACCATTCAGGCTTGTTCGCATTTGTGTTCCTCACATGTGCCCCAAAAAATGAGGTGATTTGGTAAAATGCTATGCCCATGATTACTATCCGAGTGCCGGCGGTGGGGTGGTTCAAATAGCTTAGGCTATCACCTCATTATGTCTGGTCGTGATGGTCAAGTGGATTAAGGCGTCTTGTACATACCAGTTGCGTTGCTCCTGGGAGTATGGGTTCGAGTCACTTCTGGGGTGTAAGTTTTCAGTTGCATATTGTCCTGGGGACCATTCAGGCTTGTTCGCATATATATATATATATATATATATATATATATATATATATATATATATATATATATATATATATATATATATATATATATATATATATATACATACATATATATATATATATATATATATATATATATATATATATATTTATATATATATATATATATATATATATATATATATATATATATATATATATATATATATATATATATATATATATATAGCTTAAACATCTTCGATTTTTTATAGCTGCATTTGGGTGAGGTAATATGTTACAACAGTTTTGGATGAGGTGAAAACAAATTTTCAACACAAGACAGAACACGGGTGCCTCTTTAGTACAAGTACTAAAGAGGCACCCTTCTTGAGCCCGGATGGGCACATGTATAAGCAAGTAGATGGGGTCGCCATGGGTTCTCCCCTAGGTGTCCTGTTTGCGAACTTCTACATGGGTACCATCGAACAAAAAGTCTTAGTCGACATGAACTTGAAACCGGCCATATACTGCAGATATGTTGACGACATTTTTACGCAGGTACCTGATGTCAGACATCTGCAGGAGCTGAAGGAGGCATTTGAGCAGAATTCTGTGTTGCGTTTCACTTACGAGATGGAGAAGGAAGGGAAGCTGCCCTTTCTAGATGTAACAGTCATTGAAAGGAGCGGAGGTTTCCACACTGCAGTCTACACTAAGGAAACGAACATAGGAATGTGCCTAAATGCCAACAATGACTGCCCAGACAGGTACAAGAGGAGTGTTGTTAACGCTTATGTCGACCGTGCTCTCAGTCACAGCTCAAAATGGAAGCAAGTCGATGAAGAACTCTGTAGGGTAAGGCAGGTCCTAGTCAACAACGGCTTCTCCCCCTTATAATTCTCCCACGCCTGCAGTAAGAGTCATGTCTACTTTTCCCAAGCGTTCTCTACGTTGCAGGCTACAATTTGATATATGGGAGAGAGTGAAGTGTTCTCGGAGAGCCGAGAAATTTGTGAAAAAATAATATTTTGGCCTGTGGTATAGGCCCTTTAGGGAGCCAAGATGGCGCTTGCCTCCCTGATTTCCCGCCAAAACCGTGTGACGTCAGTGGCACCGGATTGGTCACCGACAGCAATGTGGCACCGGGAGCCAATGAAAACCTCCCGTGGCGAAAGTGACGTCACGAAGGAAGGGGGTCCGGCCAGCGCGCCGAGCTGGCGCCATCAGTCAGACTCAACACGTGAAAGAGGTCGGACGTGCGACGATTGGTCCTGTCAGTTTGACAGTTATTTCCCGCTCCCGTGGATTTACGCGTCACCTGAAGTCTGCCAGTACTCTGTGAGGTCTTCCCTAGTTCATGTGTTGAACCAGAGAGGGAATCGACGGTTATTTGAGCAACAAGTGCTCCAGTCAGGTACTGTGCAAGAAGCAGTGAAGCCGTGCAGTGACGTATGTGACGTCTGTGGCAGTTCACCAGTTCGTGACAGCGTAGTGGCTGACAGAGCCACTGGGTAGCTGAGGAAGGAGAGGACTATTTGGGGAATCCGGACGACTGTAGCTGAGACGTAGGCAGCAGCCGTTGATGGGAGAAGACGACGGCCAGGAGACCGACTCCAACCCTTCAAGAAGTCAAGAAGGAGGACGGACCTGCAGTGAAGAGGCACGGAGACGACGCGCTAAACGGTGGGACGACGAGAGGCTATGGTAGGACACGACGGCGTGTGTGTGGGGGCGTTCCCGACACGAGGACCAGGAGCTACATCTCGACTCTCATCGGAGGATAGGTTGAAGTAGGTGTTTCTAGTTCCCTCCCCATTCCCCTTTAGTTAGCTATGTTATTCGGCTATATATTCTGGCCTGAGGATTTTATATATCGTGAGCAAGTCTCACCCATGTCACGGTAAAGCACCAGTGTGCTAGACAGTACTATCAAGAGTACTTGTAATATTCATGTTGATTAGTGGTGTGTGCAGGCACCAGGAACAAGTGATAGATTTACTGTGTATTGTATATCTTTCTAGAGACTTTGATGAGAACATATAGTGATAAATATATATAATATTATGCCAGTAGTTGGAAGTTAGGCTATGTGCCCAGAAACTATTTATTTTCCATGTATTGATATTTGATTTATATACAATATATATATGTCTGTGTTCGTTCAGTGATTAATCATTTGTGAGTACAGTGAATTATCGCGTTATCGCCCACGAGGGAAAGTACTGAAAACTCCAGTGTTAATGCTCTATAATATGTCATTGAATGAAGGGCAGTGAAAACCATTACAGTGAATCATTTGTAGCATTGATTGTAGAAAAGACTGTTTGAGCCTGAGTACAGTGTAACTAAGAAATACGTGCTATTTGTGCCAATATCGATTGTGCGAGTTATAGTAATATTGGAGAATTTAAAGAAACAGCGCGCGTGAATCTAGAAAACAAGCAAAGCTTTCGCGCGGAGAGGCCAGGCGATCAGCTGTTCTTGACACTTGATGAGGAGGGGAGGTGTTGCCACTTAGTGATCGCATACTATTCGTGGGAATTGCCGGCCGCTGCCAGGATCAGTTGATTTATTTATTATTGTTTGGCCTTGTGACATCTTTCATACATTTTAGGTAAAATACAAAATCACCTTTGTGTTTTTATCATTCCCTCCATTGGTCTTGTGGCTATATTATACTGAAAGCATAGAGTGATAACAATAAGTACCTGCCTGATTCCTGATCTTTTGAGTGGGACCTTGCCAAGGCTACCACTAATTCCACCAGTCCACTGATGGTGTTACTGGCCACCTAAAACACCAGTTGGCGACCTTGTGGTTAACCGTAGAGCCCGATTGTTGGGGAGGGCACACGACAGTCAAATGAACGAGTCATGTTCCCACTCTTTCTTAATCAGAGGCCGTTGAGATTGACTGGGAGACTCTCCTGGCGTGCAGTGGCGCCGTGAGGATCGAGTGAAGACCCGCAGGGCTACGGTGAGTGACCTTGAGCATAAATATTGCTCACCCCAGAGTAAGGGTAGAGAAGAATAGAGAAGTGAAACTCCCAACATTGGCGACCTCGCCAGGATATCGATCGAAGTAAAGGTTGCAGTGGTACTTGGCAGTGGTGTTAGAGATCAGGTTAACACTCATAGCACAAGATGGAGGATGATAAAGTGACGAGGTTTATTGACTCTAGAGATGAACAGGTGCTGGAAGAGTGCACCAAGGCACAGTTACAGGCTATAGCGGATCATTTTGGAATAAAGCTGAAATCTGCCAGAGTGGCAGAAAGAAGACTAGAGATAATGGCTCAGCTCAGGGCTCGAGACGAAGCTTTGGGGGAGGAACGGCCCCAAACACCTGCCAGTGTGGGTGAACACCTGAGTATTGGTGGAAGCAGCAGGGGATCCAGCGGTAGCAGGCACAGCGTGAAGCTGGAAATAATGAAGCTGCAGCTGGAAGCACAGCAGCGCAAAGAAGAGCGAGAGGCAGAAGCACAACTGAAGCGTGAAGAGCGAGAAGCACAGCAGCGCAAAGAAGAGCGAGAAGCACAGCAGCGCAAAGAAGAGCAAGAAGCACAGCAGCGCAAAGAAGAGCGAGAAGCACAGCAGCGCAGAGAAGAGCGAGAAGCACAGCAGCGCAAAGAAGAGCGAGAAGCACAGCAGCGCAAAGAAGAGCGAGAAGCAGAAGCACAGATGAAGCGTGAAGAGCGAGAAGCACAACAGCGCAAGGAAGAGCGAGAAGCACAGCTACGCCGGGAAGAACAAGAGCGAGAAGCACAGCTACGCCGGGAAGAACAAGAGCGAGAAGCACAGCTAAGCCGGGAAGAGCATGAGCGAGAAGCACAGCTACGCAGGGAAGAACACGAGCGAAAAGCTAGGATGAGACAACAGGAAATAGATGCCCACAAGGAGGTGGAGCTGAAGCGAGCTGAACTGGGACTAGGTGCCCCTGCCCCGCCACAGGAAGACCGACGAGTGAGGGAACGAGACCTGCCGGTCTTTGTGCCTAGTGAAGCCGAAAGTTTCTTCGATCACTTTGAGAGAGTTGCTGCCATGAAGAGGTGGCCGAGGGCGGAGTGGGCGGAGTTGGTCCAAGGGAGGCTCACAGGTGAAGCTCGTGAAACCTTCACTATGCTCGATTTCCAAGAATGCTCCAACTACGATGCGGTAAAACGAGCTGTGCTCCGTTCCTTCAAGCTCACGCCGGAGTGTTACCGGAAGAGGTTTAGAGAATGTACCCGGTCACCAGGAAAATCGTATGCGGAGACGGCGAGGGACATGGAAAGAAAGTTCCTTAAGTGGCTGGACTCTGAAGAAGCGGGGTCGGCCGAAGAGGTCAAGGAACTAATGGTTATGGAAAAGTTTATGTCCGTGCTCCCTCCTGAGATCAGGATGAGGGTAAAGGAGGCGGACATAAAGGACCTGAGGGCCGCAGCCGACCGGGCCGACATGTTAGAAGAAGCCCTACGCCCACGCTGAGAGGGACAGCACCGACCACCCGCATACGTCGGAAACGATAGGAGTTATAGAAGGACGGATGGATGGAGGACAGGAGCGAGTTCTCCCAAGTCCCACCTCTCAAGTTGGAACACCCGAGGACCAAAAGGTGCAGTAGAGCCGACAGAGGAGAACCAAGCTGGAAGCTCGGGAGTTGTTACTGCCTCTGTCGGCTCTACAGCACCTTTTGGTCCTCGGGTGTTCCAACTTGAGAGGTGGGACAAGTGAGGCGAGAAGGACACAGGGAGCGACGGCCTCTGAAGGCAGTGCTAAGGCGAGCGGTGGCGAATGGTATCCGCCAAGGGTCCGCTGCTACAACTGCCGGAAAATCAGACACGTCGCGCGGGAATGCAGACGCTTTAAGCAGCGGGGACACGTTGCTTTAGTGATGTTCGAGGACCAGAGGGCCGAGGGAGTGCGGGATGAACCCGTGCTGAATGGGGAGAAGAAAGTTCACCCATTCATGTGTCAAGGAACCGTAAGGATGGGGGTCGCAGACCCCATCCCAGTGAAGATGCTAAGAGACACCGGGGCTGACTTTACCCTGGTAAGTGAAACCCTGTTCCCCGAGGGTTACAAGAGTACCAGTGTGGGGGTGGCAAGTGTGACCACTGTGGGAGGCCCAGTGAGGATGCCCCTACACCAGGTAACTTTAAATTCCGACTATGGCTGCCAGACCCTTGTGGTGGGAGTCTGTACATCAATGCCCAAGATGGAGGCGCAGGTCATCTTGGGGAATGACGCATGTGGAGGATACGTCCTCCCGCATCTCGTGAAGGGCGAAGAGTGCTGTGAGGGGGTGGTTCACCAGCTCACTTACAATAGCGCTCTTATGCCTGTGGGAGCCAGTACACTTGTTAAGTGCACTTGTTAAGTGGGCGGACTTAAGTTTTGTACCAGCAACCGAAACATCTAGTGTTTGGGCTCATGTGAGAGCCCCAGTCATCAGCAGTCCATAAATGTTACCCTGGCCGGGGTGGCATGTCTGTGGACAGTGCTAGAGCTGATAGCATCATCTCATTGTATGGCATGAGGCCAGGCTCAGCTTTGCGCGGGAAACAGCTAGGCCGTCGGCCTGGGTGTGGGGCCCCCGCGCTGGCTGCCCACTTGAGTGGTTGTCATGGAAACCAGCCGCCATCTTAGTAAACATCTTGAGCCGCCATGTTGGTCGGCCATCTTGGAGCTGCCCTAGGGGCTATGCTACACCGTCGCTGATTGGATGAGAGGGGTAGGCCGCTGTATGCCTTCCTCTCATTGGTTATTTCGAGAAGGACGCGGGAAGAGCCGGTGTGAGCATCATTCTGAACTCAGCCGCCACCTTGTCAAGACGTTCCTGTACTCAATTCGGCCAAATTGATGTATAGGGCGTCGTGGTGGCTGGACTACAACTGCTGATGCTTCCTGCTTCACCTACGACATCGGTCGTCACAGAATCCGGCCGAAGTCGTCGCTTGGAGGGGTTTAAGACATTACTGTATGCAGGGGGTAGAGGTACAGTGATCTGGGATCGTGGGGGAATGTGCATACGAGCAGCAACAGACTCGTAGATCCCATACCAGTGATGATTAGACTTGCTAGTGCTCTGTAGCAGTCGATGGGAACGGGGAAATTCGTGTCAGTGTTAAGGCAGATTTCCCATGTTTGTGTGAGACGCTATCGTTGTGCGCGTCACCTGGGTATGAACGCTTCACTTCACCGGGGAGTCGAGGGTGCGAACTCAGCCGTGTTGAGTGGGAGGGGTTCGAGTGTGCGCCAATTTTTCCGTGTTTGTACTACGGTCAGGAACTACCGCCGCCTACGCCACCCGGAGCGAGCCAGCCACCTATAGCGGGGTGCCTGATGTATGGGAATGGTGTGTAAAGCCGGCAGTGTGAATGAGTAAGTACCTATGTGTGTATTTTGGTGATTAGTAGTCTCTAAAGCTTGAATTCGAGGTCAAGTGTTCCGTCACATTGTCACGCAGCACCTGTTCAGGTGGAGTGAATTGTGGGCGAGGAGATTAATCACCTGTGTTGTCATCTTGTCAGTCCAGAGGGACTTAAGTCTGGTGTACACAGACGTACAGTGTGTGTGTGTGTGTGTGGGTACACACGGGAACACAGAATATACATAGATTAGCCAAGGACGGAGAGGATGTCCATGTAATAAATTCTTTTATTTCATTGTGGTAATCATTTTTGATCGTCCGTGGGACGGAGTGATATCATTTCCATGTGTGGTCTTGCAGGTGTGGAATTCCAACACTGAGCGCTCAGGTATGTGTAACGCCAGTGATTCCTGGCAATGATTATTGTGGAGTGTGCCACAGTGTGGCTTAAATTTCTTGTAGTGTTCCCAGGGCCGTGACAAGTGTGATTTATATAAATATATATATTGTGGTTGCAGTATTAATTAACGTAATTTTGGTGAGGTTTGGTGAGTGACGAGGCCGTCTAGAGAGACCGCCCCCGCTCTGTCGAGTAACGTAACTCTCGAGTGTTTATCGGCATGCGTGACCGATAAATCACTCACCCATGTGATTTAAGGAGTGTGAGATTCTCCTTAGTGTTCCCAATAACGTTTGATAGCTGTAGGCTACATGTGTCAGTGGTAATTATATATATATATATATAATCGTAGTGTCACGGTGCCCAGAGTTAATGTGTTATTTACTGTGGGGTGATTGCAATATATTGACCTATGTTCTAGGGGTCATTTGCAGCAGTAAGTAAGTAAGTGTGTGCAGTATCCTAATATTTGGAAATTGGAGTACTTGCCGTGTGTGTTATTGCAAAGGGGGTTGTTATTTGATGGTGATTGTTGCTAGTGTTGAGCAATCACCGTATGTGATTGCAGTTCAGTAAAACCATTGTGGGGCAGTGTTCTAGAGGGTTCATGTCCTGTATGTTATTTTGCTAGATTCTGCAGTATTGTCATTGCAACCGGATTGTAACGTAAATCACTGTGATTTGTTAGTGTGATTTGTCATTGTCGTGGGTGAACTCGGCTGTAGACGAGTACTTGGATATACATATATTCTCCTGGTTATCTGGTAGGACATCGAAGTCCAGTATTCAGTGAGGTGATTGCGAGGCAATTAATATAACGTAACCAAGGGAACGCCCATTGCTTTAAGAGAATTTGTTCTTTGACAATTTGAGTAACGTAGAATGCGTTTGGGTTAATTTACTTTCCTGTAAGCAGCTACGGTAGTCTCGAGGAGCCTAGCCATCAGCCAGATAAGAATTAGAGTATTGTCTGTCGTAATTAACGGTCAGTGGGCCGGGTAATTGACGTGTTTCAGGAAGTCAAAGTAATTAATCTCGATCCTTGTTTGATCGACTCACACGAAGGCTACATTGTTCCATTAACGTAACGTCGTTATCTGCCCGGAAGTACCGGCATTTGATTGACTCGTGAGAGGAGTAGCGTCATTTTAGAATAACGTAAACGTGGGGCTAATTACTGTTATTAGTCGCCTGAATTGGTCTGAGTATGGAAGGCTTAGACGGAATTCGTACCTTAATGTAAATTGCTGAGCCAGTGTGAAAGGTTGCGTATTTTTATTGTTTAATTATTGATCTTGAGGATAGTAATTAATTACTCTAAAGGTAATCACGAGTGATTACCGTTCTCTTAGCACTTTGGACATTGCAAATCAGAGTTTACCATCGCTGAGGGATTAGTAACCGATTAACGTAAATTAACGTAACTAGTAAAGAGATTAATCAGCTGTCTGGAAGTACAGGGATTAATGGGATTTTCTCACTGAATGCTCGACGGGTAGAGTGTTGTTTGATTTCCGCGTTACTAGTGACAGTTGTAAGAGTTGTTAATTTAACGTAAATGTTACCTTGTTATTAACGTAAATGTTATTGTGTTATTAACGTAAGTCAATTGTTACTGATTGTTGATCGTCCGTGGGACGGAGTGTTGACGTAAGGATTAATTTGAGGAAGGGTGCTGGAGTTACCAGTGAACCCATTAGTTATTGTTGTCATTGAAAGACTACTGATTTGATTGCATTGCAACCGCTGTTGCAGGAGTAGACTGCACTGAGGCGTAGAACAGTTAGGAGGTTACTGGAGACGTGTTTCAGAACCTACTGTGTCATTTGTTGTAATTGTGATTATAGATCTGTTAGTTCTTGCTTGCTTGTTGATTCCTCTGTGGTCACGCTTATGTTCGAGTTAGTTCATTATGCAGTCTGAGGGGCTGGTGTCTAGCTGTCATTGATAGTGTCACAGGAAGGATTTCGAGTAACGTCATTGACATTTGTTTTGTTGTAGTAGTTAGTACTTTATTGAATAAACTAAGTTGTTATGGTTAACACTGTCTTTTCGTTACACCCCCACACATTATTATTGTTATGCAAATGTTCTTCACACTCGACTAACATCGAGACTAATTTTCTGAGCTTTGGATCAAATATACGGCACCACACAACAATAAATTATTGTTGTGAGAGCCCGTGACCTACTCGTTTGATTCGCTTCGGCGATTGGCGAAGGTCGGCGGCCTAAGTGGGGGGGATTTCAATTTTCATTGGGGTCTCGGCGTTTGCTCGCGCCTAGTCAATTGTTCATACATGGTCCCAAAGTGAGGAATGAGCTGGTTACTACACTGGTGTGTTAGCTAAGCAAGTCCTTCCTCAGGCGACCTAGTTGAATATCACGACAGGAATAAAGGTTAAAGAATAAAGAAAGTTCTTAGAAATTTTCCGAGCTAAAATTCCTTATACCAATTTCAATTTATTCCACAAATTCTCTCAAAAACTCTCACAAGTGCCTAGAACAATACAAGGAGACAGGCGGGGAGTTGAAAGCCTGTGGGGACGAGAAGGGAATCGCACCGGTGGCGATCCCAGTTTGTGCTGTGATGCCGAGACAACGCGAAGAATAAGGAGGTTGTGGATCTGATGGGGCCGAGGAGACGACTGACAGCCTGGGAACAGATCACCTCTGCGTAGGACCCAGAGAACGAGTGGAGGGCGAAAGTAGCCCGAATGGGGAGTTGCAGGTGACCCTCACCAGTTCTCCAGGGGTAGACCGCACTCGTCTCGGAGAGTTGCAGCAGGAGGCGTTCCCCGAATTGGTTAGTGAGGCCGAAGGAGGACGTGTGGGTCCTGAGAAGGCTTACTTTCCATTTATCTACATTATATATGCCATGCTATCTATGATGAGGGAACGATGGACACCAGGAGCAACCGTGGGAACTGTGATTGAATATGTCCAGAAGTTCAGAGAACGTCTCACTAGAGCGAAGGAACTGGCTGGGAAACACCTGAAGGAAGCGCAACGTAAGATGTCGGAGTGGTACGACAGGAGAGCTGCGCAGAGGGATTTTCAGGTCGGATCCCAAGTGATGATTTTGCTTCCAGGTAAAGGTAGGGTGACCAAGACGCGGTTCGAGAGACCATACCGAGTGCTGCGACGGTTTGGTCCAGTGTCGTACGAGATTGGGAAGCCGGATGGACCCCGAAAGAAACAGGTGTGTCACGTAGACCACCTAAAACCTTTCTTCACTGTGGAAGGAATAGCTGCCAGGCAGGACGGAACGAGTACCCGAGAACCCCAGCGGAAGACGGTTCTGTGTGTACAGGGGGACTGAGAATTCCCGGAGGAGGAAGAAAAGTGGTCCAGGGCGGACGGGGCCCGTCTCACCGACACTGAGAAACTGACAAAGATCAAGATCGAGCACATCAAGGGGAAGGACGACGTAGTAGCGGATGCCCTATCCCGCATACACTAACCAGACATGACTTATTTTAAGGGGAGGGGTATGTGACGGTGTTCCCCCCCCCTTATAATTCTCCCACGCCTGCAGTAAGAGTCATGTCTACTTTTCCCAAGCGTTCTCTACGTTGCAGGATACAATTTGATATATGGGAGAGAGTGGAGTGTTCTCGGAGAGCCGAGAAATTTGTGAAATAGTAATATTTTGGCCTGTGGTATAGGCCCTTTAGGGAGCCAAGATGGCGCTTGCCTCCCTGATTTCCCGCCAAAACCGTGTGACGTCAGTGGCACCGGATTGGTCACCGACAGCAATGTGGCACCGGGAGCCAATGAAAACCTCCCGTGGCGAAAGTGACGTCACGAAGGAAGGGGGTCCGGCCAGCGCGCCGAGCTGGCGCCATCAGTCAGACTCGACACGTCAAAGAGGTCGGACGTGCGACGATTGGTCCTGTCAGTTTGACAGTTATTTCCCGCTCCCGTGGATTTACGCGTCACCTGAAGTCTGCCAGTACTCTGTGAGGTCTTCCCTAGTTCATGTGTTGAACCAGAGAGGGAATCGACGGTTATTTGAGCAACAAGTGCTCCAGTCAGGTACTGTGCAAGAAGCAGTGAAGCCGTGCAGTGACGTATGTGACGTCTGTGGCAGTTCACCAGTTCGTGACAGCGTAGTGGCTGACAGAGCCACTGGGTAGCTGAGGAAGGAGAGGACTATTTGGGGAATCCGGACGACTGTAGCTGAGACGTAGGCAGCAGCCGTTGATGGGAGAAGACGACGGCCAGGAGACCGACTCCAACCATTCAAGAAGTCAAGAAGGAGGACGGACCTGCAGTGAAGAGGCACGGAGACGACGCGCTAAACGGTGGGACGACGAGAGGCTCTGGTAGGACACGACGGCGTGTGTGTGGGGGCGTTCCCGACACGAGGACCAGGAGCTACATCTCGACTCTCATCGGAGGATAGGTTGAAGTAGGTGTTTCTAGTTCCCTCCCCATTCCCCTTTAGTTAGCTATGTTATTCGGCTATATATTCTGGCCTGAGGATTTTATATGTCGTGAGCAAGTCTCACCCATGTCACGGTAAAGCACCAGTGTGCTAGACAGTACTATCAAGAGTACTTGTAATATTCATGTTGATTAGTGGTGTGTGCAGGCACCAGGAACAAGTGATAGATTTACTGTGTATTGTATATCTTTCTAGAGACTTTGATGAGAACATATAGTGATAAATATATATAATAATATGCCAGTAGTTGGAAGTTAGGCTATGTGCCCAGAAAGCTATTTATTTTCCATGTATTGATATTTGATTTATATACAATATATATATGTCTGTGTTCGTTCAGTGATTAATCATTTGTGAGTACAGTGAATTATCGCGTTATCGCCCACGAGAGAAAGTACTGAAAACTCCAGTGTTAATGCTCTATAATATGTCATTGAATGAAGGGCAGTGAAAACCATTACAGTGAATCATTTTAGCATTGATTGTAGAAAAGACTGTTTGAGCCTGAGTACAGTGTAACTAAGAAATACGTGCTATTTGTGTCAATATCGATTGTCCGAGTTATAGTAATATTGGAGAATTTAAAGAAACAGCGCGCGTGAATCTAGAAAACAAGCAAAGCTTTCGCGCGGAGAGGCCAGGCGATCAGCTGTTCTTGACACTTGATGAGGAGGGGAGGTGTTGCCACTTAGTGATCGCATACTATTCGTGGGAATTACCGGCCGCTGCCAGGATCAGTTGATTTATTTATTATGTTTGGCCTTGTGACATCTTTCATACATTTTAAGTAAAATACAAAATCACCTTTGTGTTTTTATCATTCCCTCCATTGGTCTTGTGGCTATATTATACTGAAAGCATAGAGTGATAACAATAAGTACCTGCCTGATTCCTGATCTTTTGAGTGTGACCTTGCCAAGGCTACCACTGATTCCACCAGTCCACTGATGGTGTTACTGGCCACCTAAAACACCAGTTGGCGACCTTGTGGTTAACCGTAGAGCCCGATTGTTGGGGAGGGCACACGACTAGTCAAATGAACGAGTCATGTTCCCACTCTTTCTTAATCAGAGGCCATTGAGATTGACTGAAGACTCTCCTGGCGTGCAGTGGCGCCGTGAGGATCGAGTGAAGACCCGCAGGGCTACGGTGAGTGACCTTGAGCATAAATATTGCTCACCCCAGAGTAAGGGTAGAGAGGTGAAACCCCCCAACATTTAGTAGTAGAAGCACAGCGCTGCTGTGCTTCTCGCTCTTCACTGAACTAATCACTGAACGAACACAGACATATATATATTGTATATAAATCAAATATCAATACATGGAAAATAAATAGTTTCTGGGCACATAGCCTAACTTCCAACTACTGGCATAATATTATATATATTTATCACTATATGTTCTCATCAAAGTCTCTAGAAAGATATACAATACACAGTAAATTTATCACTTGTTCCTGGTGCCTGCACACACCACTAATCAACATGAATATTACAAGTACTCTTGATAGTACTGTCTAGCACACTGGTGCTTTACCGTGACATGGGTGAGACTTGCTCACGACATATAAAATCCTCAGGCTAGAATATATAGCCGAATAACATAGGTAACTAAAGGGGAATGGGGAGGGAACTAGAAACACCTACTTCAACCTATCCTCCGATGAGAGTCGAGATGTAGCTCCTGGTCCTCGTGTCGGGAACGCCCCCACACTCACGTCGTCGTGTCCTACCAGAGCCTCTCATCGTCCCACCGTTTAGCGCGTCGTCTCCGTGCCTCTTCACTGCAGGTCCGTCCTCCTTCTTGACTTCTTGAAGGGTTGGAGTCGGTCTCCTGGCCGTCGTCTTCTCCCATCAACGGCTGCTGCCTACGTCTCAGCTACAGTCGTCCGGATTCCCCAAATAGTCCTCTCCTTCCTCAGCTACCCAGTGGCTCTGTCAGCCACTACGCTGTCACGAACTGGTGAACTGCCACAGACGTCACATACGTCACTGCACGGCTTCACTGCTTCTTGCACAGTACCTGACTGGAGCACTTGTTGCTCAAATAACTGTCGATTCCCTCTCTGGTTCAACACATGAACTAGGGAAGACCTCACAGAGTACTGGCAGACTTCAGGTGACGCGTAAATCCACGGGAGCGGGAAATAACTGTCAAACTGACAGGACCAATCGTCGCACGTCCGACCTCTTTGACGTGTCGTGTCTGACTGATGGCGCCAGCTTGGCACGCTGGCCGGACCCCCTTCCTTCGTGACGTCACTTTCGCCACGGGAGGTTTTCATTGGCTCCCGGTGCCACATTTCTGTCGGTGACCAATCCGGTGCCACTGACGTCACACGGTTTTGGCGGGAAATCAGGGAGGCAAGCGACATCTTGGCTCCCTAAAGGGCCTATACCACAGGCCAAAATATTACTATTTCACAAATTTCTCGGCTCTCCGAGAACACTCCACTCTCTCCCATATATCAAATTGTAGCCTGCAACGTAGAGAACGCTTGGGAAAAGTAGACATGACTCTTACTGCAGGCGTGGGAGAATTATAAGGGGGGGGGGGAACACCGTCACAATATATATATATATATATATATATATATATATATATATATATATATATATATATATATTTATATATATTCCTGGGGAGTACTAACATACACACAAGCACTGGTGTGGTAGTAACCTCTTCCCTCCCCCCTATTACACTTACTTCACCCCCCACCACTGCTAGTGCTGGTGTACCTGACAGAGTTAACCTTGCCGCTGCTACGGCTGCTACTGCTGCTGCTACGGCTGCTGCTGCTACAGCTGCTGCTGCTGCAGGTGCTACCAGTGCTGCCGCTGCTACTTATGTAGTTAGTGTTACTAGTTTTAGTAGTTTCCCCCATGGTGTGTATGGAGTTAACCTTATTACTGGTAAAGTTACTGCTGTGGGAAATAGAGGAGAAGCTGGTAGTGGTGATAATAACTTACCACATTTTATGAATGCAGCTGAAGAGGGATTATCCCCTAGCCTCTTAACAGGTGTTTGTGGTGTAGGTAATAGCAGTAGCAGTAATAATAGGACAGAAGAAACTGAAGGAAAGAGGGGAGGTATTACACAGGAGAGTGACTATGATGATCTCATGGGTATGAGTGGAAGTATTGATGATGCGGTGTTTGCAGGCATTTCTCTCTCTTAGGTTGAACCCCTTAGCCACTCAGAAAGAGATTTGAATGTAGACTCTTTACTGGACGGGAGTATATTACTTACAGACAGTCAACAACATGGTTTACTATCAGATGTTGATATGAATCTATTCCTCAGTCCCCAACTCAGTTAACACCAACCCCCATCAAAGGTTAGAGCTTGAGATGAGAGGAACACAACCTTATTATCTCAGTCTTAATATTAAGTAACGATGAAGAAATTTTCACCCTTCTGCGAAGGATAAGAGTTGGTGATGATCTTAATTGAAGTATTTATATTGATAGCACAAGCAAATATAGTGGTAATGGTGGAAGTGTAATATCTATACCTCCTCCTCCTCCTAAACGTCTAATGAAGTGAACTATCACTTGTTAGCCTATTGAAAAAAAATGTTGAAACTTCCTGCGTGAGAGTGTAAACATCATGATGTGGTGTTTTGCCGTACATGGAATATTATAAGAGCGACACATATTCTCATTCATCTCCTTTATGATTCACTAATGTTTGTTCTACCTTGATAAAATAAAAATATGTATCTACATTATGCACCTACATTATGTTATGTTTTACCAGTCATTGAATAAAGTATTAAGAGTGGTAAATATTCTGTTTTCATTGCCCTCGCTATGATATCAATAGTCTCTGTGTTTTTGCTGTCCCTAATGAAGTTAACGGGTGGTGAGGCAAGCTGTCATCTCGCGATCCCGTGAGAGAGTAGATGTCCGGATGTGTGTCGCTAACGGGATGTGTGTCGCTAACGAGCCGACAACGACACACAGTGCTAAATGCCTCAAGGTTGACCTGATGAAACAGTAGTAGAACCCGGCTCCTTATTCTCATTCTTTTCATACATAAAGCTGTTATCCACAATTTCAGGGTGTAAGGCTAGGTGCAATGATAAACGGTCTCAGTTTTTAATTGTGTTGATCCTAGCAAAATTGAAGCCGGCTACTTCACTAATGCCTCAGCTGGAGAGAAGCAGCGGATAACAGATATGAAAACGGGCAGTGTAAATACCTGCTTCAAGCTAATGTCGGATATTATATCAGTTAGTGAATACGTTTTGGATAATGTGGACATTAGAGTGCGCCTTGAACTACAATCAGATAAATGGCTTGTACTCAGTGATAATGAACAAGCGAATTTTAAATATAATATCAAGTCTGCACATCTATGGGTCGATAGGGTATTACCTTACCCCGAATGATTAATAGCTATAAATAAAACTATGCTGCAGAACAACTCTCTTAGTATGTATACTTTTAATAAAAACTTTATATATAAAACATACATATTGGGTATGGGTTAGCACTCGATAACATTAGACCAGCCATGGGGTACTGTGATACCAGAACATTTATATATGTTAATATGGAGGTTGTGTCTGGAGTATATATAATCACAAGCTGCTTTAATTGGAAAACTGTGAGCTTAGTAAAGTAATAATATCACAAGCTATGTTAGCTTGAAAGTCTTATAAGGCATTACAAGGACTAAAACAGTTACACAGTAATAATTATTTGGTGTTGGATGAAGTGGAGAATGAGATTGACTAGGAATGCTTTATATTTCAAAAATTATATTTATTATATATAATTTTGGACAGCAGAAAGCTGATTTTCCGTATTACGTTACATTATGTGTTACAAGGTCACACAGTCACACAGTAATAGAACGATGTTTGCATGTAGATCCCGTTGCGTTATGAGGAGTAAAATACACAGTAGCATTGATATGATTTGTTATAAGAAGATTCAAGACTGGCATACGACGAGGCTCGTTACTTTTAAAAGTTATTTGGGGAAAGAAAGTTGTTTTGCACATTTTTTAAATATTATTATTATTGTCGTTGTAAATGTCTTAGTGTTTAATAAAGAATAAAATTTTATATAAAGGGTTTACACCCTTAACTACTTTTTGTTCTGTATATAGAGACAAGCGTGAAGAGTGCTAACCCTAAGGGGTGTCAAGTGAATGGGATGGGGGGGAGGGGCGGCAGGAGCACCTGATTCTCTGATGTAAACATGCGAGAGCCTTGTCTCGAGTGGCTCCAGAGCTGGTGTAATCCAGATGTTCGAGTCACCACTCCTACACACCAGGTGATAAACTTGCATAGCTCAGAAGCAGAGATCTCTGATAAGTGATATGGCGAGGCTGACAGTCAACAGTATATGAAAGCTGAGGTAGAGAGAGGAACAGATACACACACCTCCTTCTTTACTGTGAAAAAACCTAGCAACAGTAATGTGCAACAGTCTCCCCACCAACCTATTTTTTTAAACTAATGCAAATAAACAGAATGTGTGTCCGCTTTCCTTATTCTACTCAGTGTTACAAAAACACACACTGATAAGTGGAAGGTGCTGGAGGGTGCTGGGATATTGTTGACAAAATACTCCCCCTCCCACTCATGTTCCTCACTATCGCCCCACCCATCAAAGAAGCCACACCGCCCCTCCTACCTGCTCTCCTACCATGTGGTATGCCCCCATACACTATGTGGTATGTGCCATGTGCCATGTGGAACTCCTTATGCTAGAGGTTGGAGGGGAGGGGCAGGGTGACGGGGGGCCCTTTGTTTACAAAATATTATGGGTGCCTCCCTCACAACTCAGTACCCACTGAGACGTCCCACTGTGAACACTCGTGTATGACACGAAACTAATGACCCCTCTTACAGCCTGTGTTGAAGGCCCTAGGAAGCAAAGATGGAGGCGACAGCAGTGGCGGCGGCTAAGGTGAGAAACTCTCACATTTTGGTAATATACACTCACTTCACTCTGTCATCTATCCTTTCTGCCAACATCTTAACTTTCCTACATACCACAGATATAGTGTTTAAACACAAGAGAGAATGAGAGTGTGAGGCCTACCGACGGTGATAGCCAAAGGCCTCCATAGGAGGGCCTCTTCACTTCCCTTCCTTTCACCTACTTCATACACCCTTCCCTAACCGTGCACCTATAAAATACTCGACCTCCTAAGTAGGTCTTCGCTTGGCTGGGGCCCCCCACTCAGAACCCTCAGAATACCCTTCTCTTTCCTACATACTTTTATTAACCATACCATGCTTAACTCTACGTTACATACTCATACACTTTCATCTTACAACTACTACTCCTGCATACCTGTTCCTGTACTTACACTTTTTACCCCAGCGACACATACCTAGCACGTCCAGCCAACCCCCCTTCACAACGGGCCCACAGCACCACACACGTGCGCCCCCGGGGATCCCCCCAAACCCCCGGAGACGTAGATCCCGCCTTTAACTGCTTCAGGTGTGCAATTCACACCTGTCGCAAGTTTGGCACACAGTCTAGTCTCAATTTACCCTACTCACCAAGACCCCCCACGTCCTGAGGGCACACACATAAAGTGACTCTAAATGTTACTGTATCTCAACACAGTACAGTACAATACAAGCAGAGGCACCACACACAGAGATCACACTAACGTGATGCATCAAATGAACAAATCCACAAGGGCCGTGACGAGGATTCGAACCTGCGTCCGGGAGCATCCCAGACACTGCCTTAATCGACTGAGCTACGACAGGGTTAAAAGAGTTGAAACCGAAGTTCTACTTAACTTACTGTATCCCGTAGCCTCTCCGAGGCACAAACCAGGATTTGTGGATTTGTTAATTTGATGCATCACGTTAGTGTGATCTCTGTGTGTGATGATGAAAGGGCGAAGAGGGAGAACGGCCTATTGACATAGCTCGGGTGCAGGGGGGGGGAGGGGAGTTGTGTCAAATCCTTGTTTGTGCCTCGGAGAGTCTGCGGGATCCAGTAAGTTCAGTAGAACTTCGGTTTCAACCCTTTTAACCCTGTCGTAGCTCAGTTGATTAAGGCAGTGTCTGGGATGCACCCGGACGCAGGTTCGAATCCTCTTCACGGCCCTTGTGGATTTGTTCAAGTAGAGGCACGTTTACCTTTCTTGGACTTACCCACATTTACTGGACTGGATGAAGGAAATTGGGATACATTTTAATAATTATGATGTAGCTATACAATTGTTGGAAGTTAATTACTGCAACAAAGAATTGAGTGTATCTAACTTATTTTATCAACTAGTGGATATAAGTCCACCCAGTAACAGACCAGACTCCCTTCAAAACTTAGAAGAGAAACTTGGAAGTAGAGTCTCTTGTGAAAGCTTTAGTTTCTAAAGTGAACGTATCAGCTTCCGAATGGTCGTTAAAATTGTTCCTTCAGAGAAAACTTCCTCGAAACAGCAGAAATCTGCTTTCATTACAAGACAGAAATCCTTTCTTTTGACCAGATATGTGAGGGAATGAGAATCACTGTCAATAGGCTAAATGCTCATGATAAAAGTAAAACTGAACCTAAACAACCTAATACTGAAAATTCAGTGAAGATAAAATTAACTTCGGTTAAGTCTAGTAAATACAATTCTAAATCTACTACTCCCACTTCAAGAGGTAAGAGGAGTAACATAGGTGTGTTCACAGTATTATACTGTGAATCCCTCCGAAACTGTAGTTAATACGCCTGTTAAGACGACTAATTCTACAGAAGAGAGAAAATGTTTGTTCAGCCATAAGGAACATTTAACCTACACATGCAGTACCTACTCAAACCGTAATTCCAGAATTAAGTGGTTTCAAGAATTACGCAGATGCACAAAATGCATGGGATCTCATGTTCCTAATAACTGTACAGTTGTCTTACATGTGTGCAACAAGTGCCACAAGGGTCGACGTCATTACACACTGTGTGGAGAAACCCGACCGAGCTCACCAAATCCTCATGTGGATTCAAGTCCCTCCAAGTTAAATAATAGGAAATCCAGGATCACCACCCGTGGTCATTTCGACCAAAGTTCTCAAAAACATTTATTACACAACAGCTGGCTGATCAGCTGAAATTGAAAACCTTGTGTCAAGTGAAATTAAATATTTCCGGATTTTTTACTAACAACGGATCTCGCAATTACAAGGGTGTGAGAGTTTTGGCACTCTTGGGAGGCCATGCTAGCCCAGTACAGGCTATAGTTGTTGACAAAATCCCATCTGACGTATATGTGTCTGGTCTAAGGAATACAGCCAAACTTCTTAAACGTAGAGGAATGAAGTTGGCTGATTACAAAGTAAATTCTGACCGCCTCACCAATGTAGGTATACTTGTAGGGGCAGATTATTATTACTGATTTATTACTGGATGCACCAAGCAACGCGGAATGAATTTGTTTCTGTCAGCTGGAGGCAAATTGCTTACAGGACCGTTGCTACCGCAGAAAAATTCTACACCCAAGAGTTATCAACAAAACGACTTAATAATGGTTGCATGACTAGGCTTGGAACAGTCACCACTACAATTCAGAGACATGGTTGAGGATAACTCTGATCCCACTATGTATAAATTATGGGAATTAGATACTTTAGGCATTTTCCCTGAACAACCAAGTCCAGACGATACTTGGACTTATCAACAATATCTTAACTCAGTTACTTATAAAGATAACCAATACTGGGTTAAATTGCCATGGAATCTAAATCACCCACAGCTACCAGTAAATCATTTCATGGTATTAAATCAATTAAAATCCCAGGGAGCTAGATTAAATAAACAGCCTCATAAATTGCAATTGTATCATGATTTGATATAATAACAACTTGCCAATAAATTTATTAAAGTTGTTGAACATGATAATACTAAACAAGGACATTATTTGCCTCATCATGCCATCTTGAAAGATTTGGCTACTACACCTATTTGAATTGTATTTAATTAACTGTAGTGCCAAGATGAAGGCGAATAGTGTGTCACTCAATGATTGCCTACAAACTGCCCCAAGTCTAACTCGACGACTCAATGACGTATTTTTACAGTTTCGATTAGGAACTTACGCCTATACGACCAACATCAGTAAGGCTTTCTTGAGAGTAGGTCTACAGGAAGAAGATCATAATGTTACCAAGTTTCTCTGGATGAAGGATCCTAATGATCCTAAAAGTGAAATTATTGCCAATAGATTTGCCTCAGTCTTATTCTGAGCTACTTCTTTACTATTATTACTCCAAGCAACCTTGGACACACATTTGACGATATCTGATAGTCCATACAAGACTGAAATTAGCAATAATTTATACGTTGATAACTTCCAGGAAACTACAAATGCTAAAACAAAATTAATTAAAATTTATCATGAAGCGAACCGTGAGTTACTGGGAGCCAATTTGCCTCTACAGTCGTGGGCTTCAAATGATCAACAGCTAAATCAAAATAATATATAATGAATTTCCAGGGTACCAAGTACCTTATAATTTAAAAGTTCTTGGCATGGAATGAAATACTTTCACTGACGAACTAAATAATAAGTCAGTGGAAACTAGTAATTCTCTCTTAACCATGAGTAAATTATTGTCCTTTGTCAGTAAACCATTTGACCCTTTAGGTACGAGGCAACGAGGCAATCTTACAATGGGTAAATAACAATAACAACATAACTCCTTAAGTTAGTAATAGAGTTAGGGAAATGCGAGAATTGGCAGCTGAATATGAATTGAGGCATGTCCCCACCAAGGACAACCTAGCTGACTACCTGTCAAGAGGATTAACTTTGAGACAATTAGTTAAAACCGAGATGTGGTGTAAAGGTTGGCCAGAGGTCAGTGGCCCAAACAGAAGTCACAAGTCATATTGACCAATATCACTGTTCACACTGTTGATCCATAACCCCCTCGATCTTTTGATATTGATCCTAATCACTATTCTAGTTTAAGTAAATTACTAGGGATTATCCAAGCTGTGTTTGATTTCTTTAACACGATAGGAATTAAATATCAATTCCCTAGTCCTCTCAAATACTGCATCAGACAAGCCCAAATTGAGTCCTATGGAAGAAATTATGAACATCTACCAAACAAGCTAGGTCTCTAGGCATTTGGTTTGATTCTGACAATCACAATATTTTAAGATGTGGAGGACGTCTGCTCCATGCAGATGTTGATTTAGACGTAAAGAACCCTATGCTTCATCCTCGTCGCCACATCATAAGTAAACTCATAGTATTACAGTCATGAACATGGCACATTACATGGTGGAGTGTTAGACACTCTCATTGATTTATGACAAAAGTTTTGCTTCCCCCAAGGTCGTCAAACTGTCAAATCCATTTTTAAGTCTTGTATGATCTGCAGGAGGTATGATGCTCGGGTGTGTCCTTACCCAGGACCTCCACCACTTGAACGAGTCGTCCACCTTCGTCCCTTTGAGACCACTGGTGTAGATTACACAGGAGCTCTTATTTTAACAAGCACTCCGGACAAGATTCCGGTGAAGGCCTATAAGTGCCTCTTCACGTGTGCTACTACACGAGGTGTACATTTAGAAGTACAGAAGAAGCTTCTGCACTTCTGACATGAGTGCAGAAGCTTTCCTACAAGTCTTTCGTAGGTTTGAAGCACGTCGATCCTGTCCCAAACTGATGATCTCTGTTAATGGATCTAACTTTGTGGCAGGAGAAGCTTACTTAAGGGAAATATGGAACCATCCAGAAGTACGTGCAGTCTTAAAGCAAAGATAGTGCCACTGGAAATTTATACTTCCTAGAGCATCGTTTTCAGGAAGGATTTTACAAACGCATGGTTCGCACTGTGAAATGATGTTTAAGAAAGGTCTTGCATCGACAGAAGATTAGCCTCACCGAGCTCCAAACCATCGTCACTGAAATAGAGGCACGAATCAACAATCGACCCCTAACTTATCTCTCAGATGACTTCTTCCAGAGAGAACGCCCTGAGTCCCTCTCATTTGATGTATGGTAGTCTTCTTAGTCCTTTGATCTTTCTAGCGGATGAGGATCCGGAAGACCCCTCAGCTTCGGAAGGAACGACTTGGTGGAAAGTTATAAACACCTTTCTAGAGTGATAGGCAGGTGGAATGAAGTGTGGACTCGTGAGTATCAGACTGCTCTGAGAGAGAACCATTATGGAGCTGCAAGCCCCTAAAATAAAGTTAATTTAAAGCCAGGTGATCTTGAATTAGTTGATAGTGATGGACCAAGATCAGAGTGGCCTATAGGCAAAATTGTTGCTCTCCATCCTGATCACCAAGGCATACTAAGAGTAGTTAGGGTCCAGTGTCGAGGCACGACCACCCTAAAAACTATAGAAAAATTAGTTCCTCTGGAATTAGCTGAACATGAATGTTTTTCCGAGGTAAATTCTCCACAAGTTCCAGAAGACAGTAATTCTACCAACATGAGCATTCGTTCATCTAGAATGGCGGCTCAACAATGTAAACTGAAACTTAAACAGTATTTTGATTCTGCATAGTTGAAGATGATAGCCTTCTGATGTTGAGAAGATTTCCTGAGTCTGCAAGAATAATTCCATGACTAAGCAACTTAACCAGTACGAGTCATTGCAACAATAATCATTGATTTGCTGTAGATTTGGAGATTTCTTGACTTTAGATGCCTTAATATTTAATATCTAAATTCTGATTTATGTTCCCATAAAGACTTAGTGTCATATCTGTTTCACAGATACAGGACATCTGTTATGTACATATGAACGTACTAATTTTCTATCATAATAAATATAACTTCAGGGAAGAGCAGCTGGTATGTCAGTACTTAACCATGAACAGCGACACGTAGTTTCTCGCCCCGGAATTATGTTGGAAATTTCCAACACTTAATTACTAACACCTAGTACTTTAAGAAACAATTCTAGTACTATGTATTATAATTTGCTAACACTGCTAACCAGTAGTTTAGTGATATTGAGTTCATTTAATTAAGTCGTAGTAACATCTCATTTTCCCTAGATACGGCCAGGGTGTTGCGTCAGCCAACACGGCTAGAGGGATAATATTTATATATACGTGAATCAAATTAAATTCACTTTACTTCGGCATTCTTTAATAAGAATTATTGGCTGATATTAGATTTATAGTTGATTAACAAAAATATTTCCATTTACTGTAAATATTTTATACAGGTACGAACAGCTGTTCCAGTGAATACATGAAGAGCTGATTTTCTATTCTTAATACTCTCGCCCATTTAAACACGGTTTCATTTAAATTATTTGCGTAGCAAGAATCTATTTGTTGTTGTGTAAAACAAATCAATATTGTATAATTTAATATAAACCTTGTCTCCATCATCTCGGAAAGTTGGACAAATTATAGTGATTATTTACCGTTCCAACATTGCCAGCTAGTGCGCATGCGCGAGCCAGCCGAATGAGACTTGTAGAGATAGAAGCCATATAATTGGAGGTGCTCTGGAGCCTGTCAGATCATCGTCTCGTATTTACATCATCCGTGCTTCAATGGACTTCAGGAAGACTTGACGGCTTCATCTTATTCTAGACCCTACGTCCGGCAAGGAAAAATTATCCCTGAGTATATAGTTGTGGCCTCAGTTTATATATAAGATAGGGCACCTTGTCGTTAGGATGTACAACTATCAAAATAAACCTGTGAGTGTCATTTTTATAGCATATCCACACTAAATTTATGAATATATGTGGAATTATACATGCCTAGATAGAAATTACATGTGATTCGCCTTTCAGCTTGAACTCACATGCAAGAAAAACGATATTCCGCCAGTTCGATCACGTGTTCCTAGAGTAGCCTGCTCAAACAAGTTTGCCGTGACGTACTCGCTGGACACATGCTATTATCACCTCAAACAGCTAAGCTGTTTATGTCTTTTTTTTAGTAGTTAGAACATTCTATTATTCTACTGATTTATTATTGCATGATTTAATATTTATTTACATGTATTACATTACATAAATTTACTCCCCCCCCAAAGTTTGTGTATAGAGACGGCTCAATAATTTACATTAATCTACAGTTCATATATTATGATTTATTAAATTTCATTTCATTTAATCGAAGAGATCCTTAGGCACTGGTTCTCTGAATTTTCTTCTTAAAGAATGGTCCTTCCGAAACATTTAGCATTAGTATTATACTAGAGCTAGATTTCCCCCACACACCAGGAGCCCACAAAGACCCACCACGTCCTGAGGGCACAGCAGGAGCCCACAAAGACCCATCACGTCCTGAGGGCACACCAGGAGCCCACCACGCCCTGAGGGCACACCTGGAGCCCACCACGTCCTGAGGGCACAGCAGGAGCCCACCACGTCCTGAGGGCACACCAGGATCCCACCACGCCCTGAGGGCACACCTGGAACCCACCACGCCCAGGGCACACCTGGAGCCCACCACGCCCTGAGGGCACACCAGGAGCCCACCACGCCCAGGGCACACCAGGAGCCCACCACGCCCTGAGGGCACACCAGGATCCCACCACGCCCTGAGGGCACACCAGGAGCCCACCACGCCCTGAGGGCACTCCAGGAGCCCACCACGCCCTGAGGGCACACCAGGAGCCCACCACGCCCAGGGCACACCAGGAGCCCACCACGCCCTGAGGGCACACCAGGAGCCCACCACGCCCTGAGGGCACTCCAGGAGCCCACCACGCCCTGAGGGCACACCAGGAGTCCACCACGCCCAGGGCACACCTGGAGACCACCACGTCCTGTGGGCACACCAGGAGCCCACCATGTCCTGAGGGCACAGCAGGAGCCTACCACGTCCTGAGGGCACACCAGGAGCCCACCACGTCCTGAGGGCACACCAGGAGCCCACCACGTCCTGAGGGCACAGCAGGAGTCCACCACGTCCTGAGGGCACATCAGGAGCCCACCACGTCCTGAGGGCACAGCAGGAGCCCACCACGTCCTGAGGGCACATCAGGAGCCCACCACGCCCTGAGGGCACACCAGGAGCCCACCACGTCCTGAGGGCACAGCAGGAGCCCACCATGTCCTGAGGGCACACCAGGAGCCCACCACGTCCTGAGGGCACACCAGGAGCCCACCACGTCCTGAGGGCACAGCAGGAGCCCACCACGTCCTGAGGGCACACCAGGAGCCCACCATGTCCTGAGGGCACACCAGGAGCCCACCACGCCCTGATGGCACATCAGGAGCCCATTAAGACCCATCATCTCCCTGCACCTCTCGGCCAAGCCGGCGGCGGACACCGTGTCCAAAGAACCATCCAGAAAACGTACAAAATCTACCACCTCCCCTGTGACCCATGGCGACATGTGCGCCAGGCGTTGGAACACTCCGGACCGTTGAATACGACCGCCAAACGGCAGAATCAAAACCCGAAGTCTCGTAATGTTGTGTGATCAGGCGGCCCCCAGACGGCGCAGGAGTCCAGACGTTCTGTAGCGGTCAAGGTTGAACCAGGAGTCCTCCCAAGCTTTGTCCTATTGCTATGTGTCTCATGTTGGCTTGCTACTGGCCTAATGTAAATTGTTTATACTTCCTTCATACTTTAAAGACCTATCGTTTCTTGTCATAGAAAGTTCTTTTATCTATTTATATGCTAATGTTCTTTATTTGCCAAGGAATTTAAACTTTAAACAAACCAGATAGGTTTTCTGGCATTAATTAAAAATAATCATATATGAGATATTAAGCTAAAGGTGTTTACAATTAAACGAAAATTACGTTAACTTTTGTAACATAATCTGTCCTGTTACAACATTCTCGAAGGTTGCAAGCTGGTGCAATATTCTGGTGATGTATCAGTGATTTATCTATTGATTTTATTAGTTATTTACTTTGTAAAAGAGTGGAATATGCTACAACAATTAGAGTGTACCATGAACAACAAGAGTGTACTATGAACAACAACAGTGTACCATGAACAACAACAGTGTACCATGAACAATTAGAATGTACCACGAACAACAAGAGTGTACCATGAACAATAAGAATGTACCATGAACAACAAGAATGTACTATGAACAACAACAGTGTACCACGAACAACACAATAACAGTGTACCATGAACAACACAATAACAGTGTACCATGAACAACAAGAGTGTACCATGAACAACAAGAGTGTACCACGAACAACAAGAACGTACCATGAACAACAAGAATGTACCACGAACAACAATTGTGTACCATGAACAACAAGAATATACCATGAAACACAAGAATGTACCATGAACAACAAAAGTGTACCACGAACGACAAGAGTGTACTATGAAAAACAACAGTGTACCATGAACAATTAGAATGTACCACGAACAACAAGAGTGTACCATGAACAATAAGAATGTACCATGAACAACAAGAATGTACTATGAACAACAACAGTGTACCACGAACGACAAGAATGTACCATGAATAACAAGAATGTACCATGAACAACAACAGTGTACCACGAACAACAAGAGTGTACCATGAACAAAAAAACAATAGTGTACCATGAACAACAACAGCGTACCACGAACAAAACAACAAGTGTACCATGAACAACAACAGTATACCATGAACAACAACAGTGTACCATGAACAAAAACAGTGTAATATGAACAACAAAAATGAACTATGAACAACAAGAATGTACCAGAAACAACAATAGTGTACCACGAACAACATAATAACAGTGTACCATGAACAACAACAGTGTACTATGAACAACATAATAACAGTGTACCATCAACAACAATAGTGTACCATGAACAACACAACAACAGTGTACCATGAACTTCAGCAGTGTACAATGAACAGCAACAGTGTACCAAGAACAACAACAGTGTACCAAGAACAGTAACAGTGTACCATGAACAACAACAGTGTACCAAGAACAACAACAGTGTACCATGAACAACAACAGTGTACATAGAACAACAACAGTGTACCAAGAACAACAACAGTGTACCATGAACAACAACAGTGTACCAAGAACAACAACAGTGTACCATGAACAACAACAGTGTACCATGAACAACAACATTGTACCATGAACAACAACATTGTACCAAGAACAACAACAGTGTACCAAGATTCAACAACAGTGTACCATGAACAACAACAGTGTACCAAGATTCAACAACAGTGTACCATGAACAACAACAGTGTACTAAGATTCAACAACAGTGTACCATGAACAACAACAGTGTACCAAGATTCAACAACAGTGTACTATGAACAACAACAGTGTACCATGAACAACACAACAAGAGTGTACCATGAACAACACAACAACAGTGTACCATGAACAACAAAACAGTAACAGTGTACCATGAACAACAAAACAGTAACTGTACCATGAACAACAAAACAGTAACAGTGTACAATGAACAACAAAACAGTAACTGTACCATGAACAACAAAACAGTAACTGTACCATGAACAACAAAATAGAAACAGTGTACCATGAACAACAAAACAGTATCAGTGTACCATGAACAACAGCACTGTACCATGAACAACAAAATAGTAACAGTGTACCATGAACAACAACACTGTACCATGAACAACAAATCAGTAACAGTGTACCATGAACAGCAAAACAGTAACAGGGTACCATGAGCAACAAAACTAACTGTACCATGAACAGCAAAAAACAGTAATAGTGTACTATGAACAGCAAAACAGTAACAGTGTGCCATGAACAACAAAACAGTAACTGTACCATGAACAACAAAATAGTAACAGTGTACCATGAACAACAAAACAGTAACAGTGAACCATGAACAACAACACTGTACCATGAACAACAAAATAGTAACAGTGTACCATGAACAACAACACTGTACCATGAACAACAAAATAGTAACAGTGTACCATGAACAACAACACAGTAACAGTGTACCATGAACAACAACACTGTTCCATGAACAACAAAATAGTAACAGTGTACCATGAACAACAAAACAGTAACAGTGTACCATGAACAACAAAACAGTAACTGTACCATGAACAACAAAACGGTAACTGTACCATGAACAACAAAATAGAAACAGTGTACCATGAACAACAAAACAGTAACAGTGTACCATGAACAACAGCACTGTACCATGAACAACAAAATAGTAACAGTGTACCATGAACAACAACACTGTACCATGAACAACAAATCAGTAACAGTGTACCATGAACAACAAAACAGTAACAGTGTACCATGAACAACAAAACTAACTGTACCATGAACAGCAAAACAGTAACAGTGTACCATGAGCAACAAAACTAACTGTACCATGAACAGCAAAACAGTAACAGTGTACCATGAACAGCAAAACAGTAACAGTGTGCCATGGACAACAAAACAGTAACTGTACCATGAACAACAAAATAGTAACAGTGTACCATGAACAGCAAAACAGTAACAGTGAACCATGAACAACAACACTGTACCATGAACAACAAAATAGTAACAGTGTACTATGAACAACAACACTGTACCATGAACAACAAAATAGTAACAGTGTACCATGAACAACAAAACAGTAACAGTGTACCATAAACAACAACACTGTACCATGAACAACAAAACAGTAACAGTGTACCATAAACAACAACACTGTACCATGAACAACAAAATAGTAACAGTGTACCATGAACAACAACACTGTACCATGAACAACAAAACAGTAACAGTGTACCATGAACAACAAAACAGTAACAGTATACCATGAACAACAAAACAGGAACAGTGGACCATGAACAACAAAACAGTAACAGTGTACCATGAACAACAAAACAGTAACAGTGTACCATGAACAACATAATAACAGTGTACCATGAACAACAACAGTGTACTATGAACAACATAATAACAGTGTACCATCAACAACAATAGTGTACCATGAACAACACAACAACAGTGTACCATGAACTTCAGCAGTGTACAATGAACAGCAACAGTGTACCAAGAACAACAACAGTGTACCAAGAACAGTAACAGTGTACCATGAACAACAACAGTGTACCAAGAACAACAACAGTGTACCATGAACAACAACAGTGTACCAAGAACAACAACAGTGTACCAAGAACAACAACAGTGTACCATGAACAACAACAGTGTACCAAGAACAACAACAGTGTACCATGAACAACAACAGTGTACCATGAACAACAACATTGTACCATGAACAACAACATTGTACCAAGAACAACAACAGTGTACCAAGATTCAACAACAGTGTACCATGAACAACAACAGTGTACCAAGATTCAACAACAGTGTACCATGAACAACAACAGTGTACTAAGATTCAACAACAGTGTACCATGAACAACAACAGTGTACCAAGATTCAACAACAGTGTACTATGAACAACAACAGTGTACCATGAACAACACAACAAGAGTGTACCATGAACAACACAACAACAGTGTACCATGAACAACAAAACAGTAACAGTGTACCATGAACAACAAAACAGTAACTGTACCATGAACAACAAAACAGTAACAGTGTACAATGAACAACAAAACAGTAACTGTACCATGAACAACAAAACAGTAACTGTACCATGAACAACAAAATAGAAACAGTGTACCATGAACAACAAAACAGTATCAGTGTACCATGAACAACAGCACTGTACCATGAACAACAAAATAGTAACAGTGTACCATGAACAACAACACTGTACCATGAACAACAAATCAGTAACAGTGTACCATGAACAGCAAAACAGTAACAGGGTACCATGAGCAACAAAACTAACTGTACCATGAACAGCAAAAAACAGTAATAGTGTACTATGAACAGCAAAACAGTAACAGTGTGCCATGAACAACAAAACAGTAACTGTACCATGAACAACAAAATAGTAACAGTGTACCATGAACAACAAAACAGTAACAGTGAACCATGAACAACAACACTGTACCATGAACAACAAAATAGTAACAGTGTACCATGAACAACAACACTGTACCATGAACAACAAAATAGTAACAGTGTACCATGAACAACAACACAGTAACAGTGTACCATGAACAACAACACTGTTCCATGAACAACAAAATAGTAACAGTGTACCATGAACAACAAAACAGTAACAGTGTACCATGAACAACAAAACAGTAACTGTACCATGAACAACAAAACGGTAACTGTACCATGAACAACAAAATAGAAACAGTGTACCATGAACAACAAAACAGTAACAGTGTACCATGAACAACAGCACTGTACCATGAACAACAAAATAGTAACAGTGTACCATGAACAACAACACTGTACCATGAACAACAAATCAGTAACAGTGTACCATGAACAACAAAACAGTAACAGTGTACCATGAACAACAAAACTAACTGTACCATGAACAGCAAAACAGTAACAGTGTACCATGAGCAACAAAACTAACTGTACCATGAACAGCAAAACAGTAACAGTGTACCATGAACAGCAAAACAGTAACAGTGTGCCATGGACAACAAAACAGTAACTGTACCATGAACAACAAAATAGTAACAGTGTACCATGAACAGCAAAACAGTAACAGTGAACCATGAACAACAACACTGTACCATGAACAACAAAATAGTAACAGTGTACTATGAACAACAACACTGTACCATGAACAACAAAATAGTAACAGTGTACCATGAACAACAAAACAGTAACAGTGTACCATAAACAACAACACTGTACCATGAACAACAAAACAGTAACAGTGTACCATAAACAACAACACTGTACCATGAACAACAAAATAGTAACAGTGTACCATGAACAACAACACTGTACCATGAACAACAAAACAGTAACAGTGTACCATGAACAACAAAACAGTAACAGTATACCATGAACAACAAAACAGGAACAGTGGACCATGAACAACAAAACAGTAACAGTGTACCATGAACAACAACACTGTACCATGAACAACAAAACAGTAACAGTGTACCATGAACAACAAAACAGTAACAGTGTACCATGAACAACAAAACAGTAACAGTGTACCATGAACAACAAAACAGTAACAGTGTACCATGAACAACAAAACAGTAACAGTGTACCATGAACAACAAAACAGTAACAGTGTACCATGAACAACAAAACAGTAACAGTGTACCATGAACAACAACACTGTACCATGAACAACAACACTGTACCAAGAACAACAAAACAGTAACAGTGTACCATGAACAACAAAACAGTAACAGTGTACCATGAACAACAAAACAGTAACAGTGTACCATGAACAACAAAACAGTAACAGTGTACCATGAACAACAAAACAGTAACAGTGTATCATGAACAACAAAACAGTAACAGTGTACCATGAACAACAAAACAGTAACAGTGTACCATGAACAACAAAACAGTAACAGTGTACCATGAACAACAAAACAGTAACAGTGTACCATGAACAACAAAACAGTAACAGTGTACCATGAACAACAACACAACAACCACATACAATAACAACATGTAATAACTACTTCACAGTAGCATCAAGATACCGAGAAAAAAGCAACACAGCACCTGCGACACAGACACCACAACAGCAACAACAACAACAAAAGCATCCCAGCACCTGCGACACAGACACCACAACAGCAACAACGACAACAAAAGCATCCCAGCACCTGCGACACAGACACCACAACAGCAACAACGACAACAAAAGCATCCCAGCACCTGCGACACAGACACCACAACAGCAACAACGACAACAAAAGCATCCTAGCACCTGCGACACAGACACCACAACAGCAACAACAACAACAAAAGCATCACAGCACCTGCGACACAGACACCAAAACAGCAACAACGACAACAAAAGCATCCCAGCACCTGCGACACAGACACCACAACAGCAACAACAACAACAAAAGCATCACAGCACCTGCGACACAGACACCACAACAGCAACATCAACGACAAAAGCATCCCAGCACCTGCGACACAGACACCACAACAGCAACAACAACAACAAAAGCATCACAGCACCTGCGACACAGACACCACAACAACAACATCAACGACAAAAGCATCCCAGCACCTGCGACACAGACACCACAACAGCAACAACAACAACAAAAGCATCACAGCACCTGCGACACAAACACCACAACAGCAACAACAACAACAAAAGCATTACAGCACTAGAGCACTACTGCGCAAGTGACACAAGGCCAGCAGAAGCAGGAGCTGGGACGCAAGTGACACAAGACCAGCAGAAGCAGGAGCTGGGACGCAAGTGACACAAGACCAGCAGAAGCAGGAGCTGGGACGCAAGTGACACAAGACCAGCAGAAGCAGGAGCTGGGACGCAAGTGACACAAGACCAGCAGAAGCAGGAGCTGGGACGCAAGTGACACAAGACCAGCAGAAGCAGGAGCTGGGACGCAAGTGACACAAGACCAGCAGAAGCAGGAGCTGGGACGCAAGTGACACAAGACCAGCAGAAGCAGGAGCTGGGACGCAAGTGACACAAGGCCAGCAGAAGCAGGAGCTAAAACGCAAGTGACACAAGACCAGCAGAAGCAGAAGCAGAAGCTGGGACGCAAGTGACACAAGACCAGCAGAAGCAAGAGCTCGGGCGCAAGTGACACAAGACCAGCAGAAGCAGGAGCTGGGACGCAAGTGACACAAGGCCAGCAGAAGCAGGAGCTAAAACGCAAGTGACACAAGACCAGCAGAAGCAGAAGCTGGGACGCAAGTGACACAAGGCCAGCAGAAGCAGGAGCTGGGACGCATGTGACATAAGACCAGCAGAAGCAGGATCTGGGACGCAAGTGACACAAGACCAGCAGAAGCAGGAGCTGGGAAGCAAGTGACACAAGCTAAGCAGAAGCAGGAGTTGGGACGCAAGTGACACAAGACCAGCAGAAGCAGGAGCTGGGACGCAAGTGACACAAGGCCAGCAGAAGCAGGAGCTAAAACGCAAGTGACACAAGACTAGCAGAAGCAGGAGCTAAAACGCAAGTGACACAAGACCAGCAGAAGCAGAAGCTGGGACGCAAGTGACACAAGACCTGCAGAAGCAGGAGCTGGGACGCAAGTGACACAAGACCAGCAGAAGCAGGGACGCAAGTGACACAAGGCCAGCAGAAGCAGGAGCTGGGACGCAAGTGACACAAGAGCAGCAGAAGCAGGGACGCAAGTGACACAAGGCCAGCAGAAGCAGGAGCTAAAACGCAAGTGACACAAGACTAGCAGAAGCAGGAGCTAAAACGCAAGTGACACAAGACCAGCAGAAGCAGAAGCTGGGACGCAAGTGACACAAGACCAGCAGAAGGAGGAGCTGGGACGCAAGTGACACAAGACCAGCAGAAGCAGGGACGCAAGTGACACAAGGCCAGCAGAAGCAGGAGCTGGGACGCAAGTGACACAAGATCAGCAGAAGCAGAAGCTGGGACGCAAGTGACACAAGGCCAGCAGAAGCAGAAGCTGGGACGAAAGTGACACAAGACCAGCAGAAGCAGGAGCTGGGACGCTAGTGACACAAGAGCAGCAGAAGCAGGGACGCAAGTGACACAAGGCCAGCAGAAGCAGGAGCTAAAACGCAAGTGACACAAGGCCAGCAGAAGCAGTAGCTAAAACACAAGTGACACAAGACCAGCAGAAGCAGGTGCTGGGACGCAAGTGACACAAGACCAGCAGAAGCAGGAGCTGGGACGCAAGTGACACAAGACCAGCAGAAGCAGGAGCTAAAACGCAAGTGACACAAGACCAGCAGAAGCAGAAGCTAAAACGCAAGTGACACAAGACCAGCAGAAGCAGGAGCTGGGACGCAAGTGACACAAGACCAGCAGAAGCAGGAGCTGGGACGCAAGTGACACAAGACCAGCAGAAGCAGGAGCTGGGACGCAAGTGACACAAGACCAGCAGAAGCAGGAGCTGGGACGCAAGTGACACAAGACCAGCAGAAGCAGGGACGCAAGTGACACAAGGCCAGCAGAAGCAGGAGCTGGGACGCAAGTGACACAAGAGCAGCAGAAGCTGGGACGCAAGTGACACAAGGCCAGCAGAAGCAGGAGCTAAAACGCAAGTGACACAAGACTAGCAGAAGCAGGAGCTAAAACGCAAGTGACACAAGACCAGCAGAAGCAGAAGCTGGGACGCAAGTGACACAAGACCAGCAGAAGCAGGAGCTGGGACGCAAGTGACACAAGGCCAGCAGAAGCAGAAGCTGGGACGCAAGTGACACAAGACCAGCAGAAGCAGGAGCTGGGACGCTAGTGACACAAGAGCAGCAGAAGCAGGGACGCAAGTGACACAAGGCCAGCAGAAGCAGGGACGCTAGTGACACAAGGCCAGCAGAAGCAGGAGCTGGGACTCAAGTGACACAAGACCAGCAGAAGCAGGAGCTGGGACGCAAGTGACACAAGGCCAGCAGAAGCAGAAGCTGGGACGCAAGTGACACAAGACCAGCAGAAGCAGGAGCTGGGACGCTAGTGACACAAGAGCAGCAGAAGCAGGGACGCAAGTGACACAAGGCCAGCAGAAGCAGGAGCTAAAACGCAAGTGACACAAGGCCAGCAGAAGCAGGAGCTAAAACACAAGTGACACAAGACCAGCAGAAGCAGGAGCTGGGACGCAAGTGACACAAGACCAGCAGAAGCAGGAGTTGGGACGCAAGTGACACAAAACCAGCAGAAGCAGGAGCTGGGACGCAAGTGACACAAGCTAAGCAGAAGCAGGAGCTGGGACGCAAGTGACACAAGCTAAGCAGGAGCTAAAACGCAAGTGACACAAGACCAGCAGAAGCAGGAGCTGGGACGCAAGTGACACAAGACCAGCATAAGCAGGATCTGGGACGCAAGTGACACAAGACCAGCAGAAGCTGGGAAGCAAGTGACACAAGCTAAGCAGAAGCAGGAACTGGGACGCAAGTGACACAAGACCAGCAGAAGCAGGAGCTTTGACGCAAGTGACACAAGACCAGCAGAATCAGGAGCTGGGACGCAAGTGACACAAGACCAGCAGAAGCAGAAGCTGGGACGCAAGTGACACAAGACCAGCAGAAGCAGAAGCTGGGAAGCAAGTGACACAAGACCAGCAGAAGCAGAAGCTGGGACGGAAGTGACACTAGACCAGCAGAAGCAAGAGCTGGGACGCAAGTGAAACAAGACCAGCAGAAGCAGGAGCTGGGACGCAAGTGACACAAGGCCAGCAGAAACAGGAGCTGGGACGCAAGTGACACAAGACCAGCAGAAGCAGGAGCTGGGACGCAAGTGACACAAGACCAGCAGAAGCAGAAGCTTGGACGCAAGTGACACAAGACCAGCAGAAGCAGAAGCTGGGACGCAAGTGACACAAGACCAGCAGAAGCAGAAGCTGGGACGCAAGTGACACTAGACGAGCAGAAGCAAGAGCTGGGACTCAAGTGACACAAGACCAGCAGAAGCAGGAGCTGGGACGCAAGTGACACAAGGCCAGCAGAAGCAGGAGCTAAAACGCAAGTGACACAAGACTAGCAGAAGCAGGGACACAAGGCCAGCAGAAGCAGGAGCTGGGACGCAAGTGACACAAGACCAGCAGATGCAGGATCTGGGACGCAAGTGACACAAGACCAGCAGAAGCAGAAGCTGGGAAGCAAGTGACACAAGCTAAGCAGAAGCAGGAACTGGGACGCAAGTGACACAAGGCCAGCAGAAGCAGAAGCTTGGACGCAAGTGACACAAGACCAGCAGAAGCATGAGCTGGGACGCAAGTGACACAAGCTAAGCAGAAGCAGGAGCTGGGACGCAAGTGACACAAGACCAGCAGAAGCAGGAGCTAAAACGCAAGTGACACAAGACTAGCAGAAGCAGGAGCTGGGACGCAAGTGACACTAGCTAAGCAGAAGCAGCAGCTGGGAAGCAAGTGACACAAGACCAGCAGAAGCAGGAGCTGGGACGCAAGTGACACAAGACCAGCAGAAGCAGGAGCTGGGACGCAAGTGACACAAGCTAAGCAGAAGCAGGAGCTGGGACGCAAGTGACACAAGACCAGCAGAAGCAGGAGCTGGGACGGAAGTGACGCAAGCTAAGCAGAAGCAGGAGCTGGGACGGAAGTGACGCAAGCTAAGCAGAAGCAGGAGCTGGGACGCAAGTGACACAAGACCAGCAGAAGCAGGAGCTAAAACGCAAGTGACACAAGACTAGCAGAAGCAGGAGCTGGGACGCAAGTGACACAAGGTAAGCAGAAGCAGCAGCTGGGAAGCAAGTGACACAAGACCAGCAGAAGCAGGAGCTGGGACGCAAGTGACACAAGACCAGCAGAAGCAGGAGCTGGGACGCAAGTGACACAAGCTAAGCAGAAGCAGCAGCTGGGAAGCAAGTGACACAAGACCAGCAGAAGCAGAAGCTTGGACGCAAGTGACACAAGACCAGCAGAAGCAGGAGCTGGGACGCAAGTGACACAAGCTAAGCAGAAGCAGGAGCTGGGACGCATGGGACGCAAGCTAAGAAGAAGCAGGAGGTGGGAAGCAAGTGACACAAGACCAGCAGAAGCAGGAGCTGGGACGCAAGTGACACAAGACCAGCAGAAGCAGGAGCTGGGACGCAAGTGACGCAAGCTAAGAAGAAGCAGGAGCTGGGACGCAAGTGACGCAAGCTAAGCAGAAGCAGGAGCTGGGAAGCAGGTGACACAAGACCAGCAGAAGCAGGAGGTGGGACGCAAGTGACACAAGACCAGCAGAAGCAGGAGCTGGGACGCAAGTGACACAAGACCAGCAGAAGCAGGAGCTGGGACGCAAGTGACACAAGGCCAGCAGAAGCAGGAGCTAAAACGCAAGTGACACAAGACCAGCAGAAGCAGAAGCTGGGACGCAAGTGACACAAGGCCAGCAGAAGCAGGAGCTGGGACGCAAGTGACATAAGACCAGCAGAAGCAGGATCTGGGACGCAAGTGACACAAGACCAGCATAAGCAGGAGCTGGGAAGCAAGTGACACAAGCTAAGCAGAAGCAGGAGATGGGACGCAAGTGACACAAGACCAGCAGAAGCAGGAGCTGGGACGCAAGTGACACAAGGCCAGCAGAAGCAGGAGTTAAAACGCAAGTGACACAAGACCAGCAGAAGCAGAAGCTGGGACGGAAGTGACACAAGACCAGCAGAAGCAGGAGCTGGGACGCAAGTGACACAAGACCAGCAGAAGCAGGGACGCAAGTGACACAAGGCCAGCAGAAGCAGGAGCTGGGACACAAGTGACACAAGAGCAGCAGAAGCAGGGACGCAAGTGACACAAGGCCAGCAGAAGCAGGAGCTAAAACGCAAGTGACACAAGACTAGCAGAAGCAGGAGCTGGGACGCAAGTGACACAAGACCAGCAGAAGCAGAAGCTGGGACGCAAGTGACACAAGACCAGCAGAAGCAGGAGCTGGGACGCAAGTGACACAAGACCAGCAGAAGCAGGGACGCAAGTGACACAAGGCCAGCAGAAGCACGAGCTAAAACGCAAGTGACACAAGACTAGCAGAAGCAGGAGCTAAAACACAAGTGACACAAGACCAGCAGAAGCAGGGACGCAAGTGACACAAGGCTAGCAGAAGCAGGAGCTGGGACGCAAGTGACACAAGACCAGCAGAAGCAGGAGCTGGGACGCAAGTGACACAAGGCCAGCAGAAGCAGAAGCTGGGACGCAAGTGACACAAGACCAGCAGAAGCAGGAGCTGGGACGCTAGTGACACAAGAGCAGCAGAAGCAGGGACGCAAGTGACACAAGGCCAGCAGAAGCAGGAGCTAAAACGCAAGTGACACAAGGCCAGCAGAAGCAGGAGCTAAAACACAAGTGACACAAGACCAGCAGAAGCAGGAGCTGGGACGCAAGTGACACAAGACCAGCAGAAGCAGGAGCTGGGACGCAAGTGACACAAGACCAGCAGAAGCAGGAGCTAAAACGCAAGTGACACAAGACCAGCAGAAGCAGAAGCTAAAACGCAAGTGACACAAGACCAGCAAACCAGTAACGGGACGCAAGTGACACAAGACCAGCAGAAGCAGGAGCTGGGACGCAAGTGACACAAGACCTGCAGAAGCAGGAGCTGGGACGCAAGTGACTCAAGACCAGCAGAAGCAGGAGCTGGGACGCAAGTGACACAAGACCAGCAGAAGCAGGGACGCAAGTGACACAAGGCCAGCAGAAGCAGGAGCTGGGACGCAAGTGACACAAGGCCAGCAGAAGCAGGAGCTAAAACGCAAGTGACACAAGACTAGCAGAAGCAGGAGCTAAAACGCAAGTGACACAAGACCAGCAGAAGCAGAAGCTGGGACGCAAGTGACACAAGACCAGCAGAAGCAGGAGCTGGGACGCAAGTGGCACAAGACCAGCAGAAGCAGGAGCTGGGACGCAAGTGACACAAGACCAGCAGAAGCTGGGAAGCAAGTGACACAAGCTAAGCAGAAGCAGGAACTGGGACGCAAGTGACACAAGACCAGCAGAAGCAGGAGCTGGGACGCAAGTGACACAAGCTAAGCAGGAGCTAAAACGCAAGTGACACAAGACGAGCAGAAGCAGGAGCTTTGACGCAAGTGACACAAGACCAGCAGAAGCAGGAGCTGGGACGCAAGTGACACAAGACCAGCAGAAGCAGAAGCTGGGACGCAAGTGACACAAGACCAGCAGAAGCAGAAGCTGGGAAGCAAGTGACACAAGACCAGCAGAAGCAGAAGCTGGGACGGAAGTGACACTAGACCAGCAGAAGCAAGAGCTGGGACGCAAGTGACACAAGGCCAGCAGAAGCAGAAGCTGGGACGCAAGTGACACAAGACCAGCAGAAGCAGGAGCTGGGACGCTAGTGACACAAGAGCAGCAGAAGCAGGGACGCAAGTGACACAAGGCCAGCAGAAGCAGGAGCTAAAACGCAAGTGACACAAGGCCAGCAGAAGCAGGAGCTAAAACACAAGTGACACAAGACCAGCAGAAGCAGGAGCTGGGACGCAAGTGACACAAGACCAGCAGAAGCAGGAGCTGGGACGCAAGTGACACAAGACCAGCAGAAGCAGGAGCTAAAACGCAAGTGACACAAGACCAGCAGAAGCAGAAGCTAAAACGCAAGTGACACAAGACCAGCAAACCAGTAACGGGACGCAAGTGACACAAGACCAGCAGAAGCAGGAGCTGGGACGCAAGTGACACAAGACCTGCAGAAGCAGGAGCTGGGACGCAAGTGACTCAAGACCAGCAGAAGCAGGAGCTGGGACGCAAGTGACACAAGACCAGCAGAAGCAGGGACGCAAGTGACACAAGGCCAGCAGAAGCAGGAGCTGGGACGCAAGTGACACAAGGCCAGCAGAAGCAGGAGCTAAAACGCAAGTGACACAAGACTAGCAGAAGCAGGAGCTAAAACGCAAGTGACACAAGACCAGCAGAAGCAGAAGCTGGGACGCAAGTGACACAAGACCAGCAGAAGCAGGAGCTGGGACGCAAGTGGCACAAGACCAGCAGAAGCAGGAGCTGGGACGCAAGTGACACAAGACCAGCAGAAGCTGGGAAGCAAGTGACACAAGCTAAGCAGAAGCAGGAACTGGGACGCAAGTGACACAAGACCAGCAGAAGCAGGAGCTGGGACGCAAGTGACACAAGCTAAGCAGGAGCTAAAACGCAAGTGACACAAGACGAGCAGAAGCAGGAGCTTTGACGCAAGTGACACAAGACCAGCAGAAGCAGGAGCTGGGACGCAAGTGACACAAGACCAGCAGAAGCAGAAGCTGGGACGCAAGTGACACAAGACCAGCAGAAGCAGAAGCTGGGAAGCAAGTGACACAAGACCAGCAGAAGCAGAAGCTGGGACGGAAGTGACACTAGACCAGCAGAAGCAAGAGCTGGGACGCAAGTGAAACAAGACCAGCAGAAGCAGGAGCTGGGACGCAAGTGACACAAGGCCAGCAGAAACAGGAGCTGGGACGCAAGTGACACAAGACCAGCAGAAGCAGGAGCTGGGACGCAAGTGACACAAGACCAGCAGAAGCAGAAGCTGGGACGCAAGTGACACAAGACCAGCAGAAGCAGAAGCTGGGACGCAAGTGACACAAGACCAGCAGAAGCAGAAGCTGGGACGCAAGTGACACTAGACCAGCAGAAGCAAGAGCTGGGACGCAAGTGACACAAGACCAGCAGAAGCAGGAGCTGGGACGCAAGTGACACAAGGCCAGCAGAAGCAGGAGCTAAAACGCAAGTGACACAAGACTAGCAGAAGCAGGGACGCAAGTGACACAAGGCCAGCAGAAGCAGGAGCTGGGACGCAAGTGACACAAGACCAGCAGATGCAGGATCTGGGACGCAAGTGACACAAGACCAGCAGAAGCAGAAGCTGGGAAGCAAGTGACACAAGCTAAGCAGAAGCAGGAACTGGGCCGCAAGTGACACAAGACCAGCAGAAGCAGGAGCTAAAACGCAAGTGACACAAGACTAGCAGAAGCAGGAGCTGGGACGCAAGTGACACAAGGTAAGCAGAAGCAGCAGCTGGGAAGCAAGTGACACAAGACCAGCAGAAGCAGGAGCTGGGACGCAAGTGACACAAGACCAGCAGAAGCAGGAGCTGGGACGCAAGTGACACAAGCTAAGCAGAAGCAGCAGCTGGGAAGCAAGTGACACAAGACCAGCAGAAGCAGAAGCTTGGACGCAAGTGACACAAGACCAGCAGAAGCAGGAGCTGGGACGCAAGTGACACAAGCTAAGCAGAAGCAGGAACTGGGACGCAAGTGACACAAGGCCAGCAGAAGCAGGAGCTGGGTCGCAAGTGACACAAGAGCAGCAGAAGCAGGAGCTGGGACGCAAGTGACACAAGACCAGCAGAAGCAGGGACGCAAGTGACACAAGGCCAGCAGAAGCACGAGCTAAAACGCAAGTGACACAAGACTAGCAGAAGCAGGAGCTAAAACACAAGTGACACAAGACCAGCAGAAGCAGGGACGCAAGTGACACAAGGCTAGCAGAAGCAGGAGCTGGGACGCAAGTGACACAAGACCAGCAGAAGCAGGAGCTGGGACGCAAGTGACACAAGGCCAGCAGAAGCAGAAGCTGGGACGCAAGTGACACAAGACCAGCAGAAGCAGGAGCTGGGACGCTAGTGACACAAGAGCAGCAGAAGCAGGGACGCAAGTGACACAAGGCCAGCAGAAGCAGGAGCTGGGACGCAAGAGACACAAGACCAGCAGAAGCAGGAGCTAAAACGCAAGTGACACAAGACCAGCAGAAGCAGAAGCTAAAACGCAAGTGACACAAGACCAGCAAACCAGTAACGGGACGCAAGTGACACAAGACCAGCAGAAGCAGGAGCTGGGACGCAAGTGACACAAGACCTGCAGAAGCAGGAGCTGGGACGCAAGTGACTCAAGACCAGCAGAAGCAGGAGCTGGGACGCAAGTGACACAAGACCAGCAGAAGCAGGGACGCAAGTGACACAAGGCCAGCAGAAGCAGGAGCTGGGACGCAAGTGACACAAGGCCAGCAGAAGCAGGAGCTAAAACGCAAGTGACACAAGACTAGCAGAAGCAGGAGCTAAAACGCAAGTGACACAAGACCAGCAGAAGCAGAAGCTGGGACGCAAGTGACACAAGACCAGCAGAAGCAGGAGCTGGGACGCAAGTGACACAAGACCAGCAGAAGCAGGAGCTGGGACGCAAGTGACACAAGACCAGCATAAGCAGGATCTGGGACGCAAGTGACACAAGACCAGCAGAAGCTGGGAAGCAAGTGACACAAGCTAAGCAGAAGCAGGAACTGGGACGCAAGTGACACAAGACCAGCAGAAGCAGGAGCTGGGACGCAAGTGACACAAGCTAAGCAGGAGCTAAAACGCAAGTGACACAAGACCAGCAGAAGCAGGAGCTTTGACGCAAGTGACACAAGACCAGCAGAAGCAGGAGCTGAGACGCAAGTGACACAAGACCAGCAGAAGCAGAAGCTGGGACGCAAGTGACACAAGACCAGCAGAAGCAGAAGCTGGGAAGCAAGTGACACAAGACCAGCAGAAGCAGAAGCTGGGACGGAAGTGACACTAGACCAGCAGAAGCAAGAGCTGGGACGCAAGTGAAACAAGACCAGCAGAAGCAGGAGCTGGGACGCAAGTGACACAAGGCCAGCAGAAACAGGAGCTGGGACGCAAGTGACACAAGACCAGCAGAAGCAGGAGCTGGGACGCAAGTGACACAAGACCAGCAGAAGCAGAAGCTGGGACGCAAGTGACACAAGACCAGCAGAAGCAGAAGCTGGGACGCAAGTGACACAAGACCAGCAGAAGCAGAAGCTGGGACGCAAGTGACACTAGACCAGCAGAAGCAAGAGCTGGGACGCAAGTGACACAAGACCAGCAGAAGCAGGAGCTGGGACGCAAGTGACACAAGGCCAGCAGAAGCAGGAGCTAAAACGCAAGTGACACAAGACTAGCAGAAGCAGGGACGCAAGTGACACAAGGCCAGCAGAAGCAGGAGCTGGGACGCAAGTGACACAAGACCAGCAGATGCAGGATCTGGGACGCAAGTGACACAAGACCAGCAGAAGCAGAAGCTGGGAAGCAAGTGACACAAGCTAAGCAGAAGCAGGAACTGGGACGCAAGTGACACAAGACCAGCAGAAGCAGGAGCTAAAACGCAAGTGACACAAGACTAGCAGAAGCAGGAGCTGGGACGCAAGTGACACAAGGTAAGCAGAAGCAGCAGCTGGGAAGCAAGTGACACAAGACCAGCAGAAGCAGGAGCTGGGACGCAAGTGACACAAGACCAGCAGAAGCAGGAGCTGGGACGCAAGTGACACAAGCTAAGCAGAAGCAGCAGCTGGGAAGCAAGTGACACAAGACCAGCAGAAGCAGAAGCTTGGACGCAAGTGACACAAGACCAGCAGAAGCAGGAGCTGGGACGCAAGTGACACAAGCTAAGCAGAAGCAGGAACTGGGACGCAAGTGACACAAGGCCAGCAGAAGCAGGAGCTGGGTCGCAAGTGACACAAGAGCAGCAGAAGCAGGGACGCAAGTGACACAAGGCCAGCAGAAGCAGAAGCTTGGACGCAAGTGACACAAGACCAGCAGAAGCATGAGCTGGGACGCAAGTGACACAAGCTAAGCAGAAGCAGGAGCTGGGACGCAAGTGACACAAGACCAGCAGAAGCAGGAGCTAAAACGCAAGTGACACAAGACTAGCAGAAGCAGGAGCTGGGACGCAAGTGACACTAGCTAAGCAGAAGCAGCAGCTGGGAAGCAAGTGACACAAGACCAGCAGAAGCAGGAGCTGGGACGCAAGTGACACAAGACCAGCAGAAGCAGGAGCTGGGACGCAAGTGACACAAGCTAAGCAGAACCAGGAGCTGGGACGCAAGTGACACAAGACCAGCAGAAGCAGGAGCTGGGACGGAAGTGACGCAAGCTAAGCAGAAGCAGGAGCTGGGACGGAAGTGACGCAAGCTAAGCAGAAGCAGGAGCTGGGACGCAAGTGACACAAGACCAGCAGAAGCAGGAGCTAAAACGCAAGTGACACAAGACTAGCAGAAGCAGGAGCTGGGACGCAAGTGACACAAGGTAAGCAGAAGCAGCAGCTGGGAAGCAAGTGACACAAGACCAGCAGAAGCAGGAGCTGGGACGCAAGTGACACAAGACCAGCAGAAGCAGGAGCTGGGACGCAAGTGACACAAGCTAAGCAGAAGCAGCAGCTGGGAAGCAAGTGACACAAGACCAGCAGAAGCAGAAGCTTGGACGCAAGTGACACAAGCTAAGCAGAAGCAGGAGCTGGGACGCATGGGACGCAATCTAAGAAGAAGCAGGAGGTGGGAAGCAAGTGACACAAGACCAGCAGAAGCAGGAGCTGGGACGCAAGTGACACAAGACCAGTAGAAGCAGGAGCTGGGACGCAAGTGACGCAAGCTAAGAAGAAGCAGGAGCTGGGACGCAAGTGACGCAAGCTAAGCAGAAGCAGGAGCTGGGAAGCAGGTGACACAAGACCAGCAGAAGCAGGAGGTGGGACGCAAGTGACACAAGACCAGCAGAAGCAGGAGCTGGGACGCAAGTGACACAAGACCAGCAGAAGCAGGAGCTGGGACGCAAGTGACACACGGCCAGCAGAAGCAGGAGCTAAAACGCAAGTGACACAAGACCAACAGAAGCAGAAGCAGAAGCTGAGACGCAAGTGACACAAGACCAGCAGAAGCAAGAGCTCGGGCGCAAGTGACACAAGACCAGCAGAAGCAGGAGCTAAAACGCAAGTGACACAAGACCAGCAGAAGCAGAAGCTAAAACGCAAGTGACACAAGACCAGCAAACCAGTAACGGGACGCAAGTGACACAAGACCAGCAGAAGCAGGAGCTGGGACGTAAGTGACACAAGACCTGCAGAAGCAGGAGCTGGGACGCAAGTGACTCAAGACCAGCAGAAGCAGGAGCTGGGACGCAAGTGACACAAGACCAGCAGAAGCAGGGACGCAAGTGACACAAGGCCAGCAGAAGCAGGAGCTGGGACGCAAGTGACACAAGGCCAGCAGAAGCAGGAGCTAAAACGCAAGTGACACAAGACTAGCAGAAGCAGGAGCTAAAACGCAAGTGACACAAGACCAGCAGAAGCAGAAGCTGGGACCCAAGTGACACAAGACCAGCATAAGCAGGAGCTGGGACGCAAGTGACACAAGACCAGCAGAAGCAGGAGCTGGGACGCAAGTGACACAAGGCCAGCAGAAGCAGAAGCTGTGACGCAAGTGACACAAAACCAGCAGAAGCAGGAGCTGGAACGCTAGTGACACAAGAGCAGCAGAAGCAGGGACGCAAGTGACACAAGGCCAGCAGAAGCAGGAGCTAAAACGCAAGTGACACAAGGCCAGCAGAAGCAGGAGCTAAAACACAAGTGACACAAGACCAGCAGAAGCAGGAGCTGGGACGCAAGTGACAAAAGACCAGCAGAAGCAGGAGCTGGGACGCAAGTGACACAAGACCAGCAGAAGCAGGAGCTGGGACGCAAGTGACACAAGCTAAGCAGAAAGCAGGAGCTGGGACGCAAGTGACACAAGACCAGCAGAAGCAGGAGCTGGGACGCAAGTGACACAAGACCAGCAGAAGCAGATGCTGGGAAGCAAGTGACACAAGCTAAGCAGAAGCAGGAACTGGGACGCAAGTGACACAAGGCCAGCAGAAGCAGGAGCTGGGACGCAAGTGACACTAGACCAGCAGAAGCAAGAGCTGGGACGCAAGTGACACAAGACCAGCAGAAGCAGGAGCTGGGACGCAAGTGACACAAGGCCAGCAGAAGCAGGAGCTGGGACGCAAGTGACAGAAGACCAGCAGAAGCAGGAGCTGGGACGCAAGTGACACAAGGCCAGTAGAAGCAGGAGCTAAAACGCAAGTGACACAAGACCAGCAGAAGCATAAGCTGGGACGCAAGTGACACAATACCAGCAGAAGCAGGAGCTGGGACGCAAGTGACACAAGACCAGCAGAAGCAGGGGGCGCAAGTGACACAAGGCCAGCAGAAGCAGGAGCTGGGACGCAAGTGACACAAGACCAGCAGAAGCAGGATCTGGGACGCAAGTGACACAAGACCAGCAGAAGCAGAAGCTGGGAAGCAAGTGACACAAGCTAAGCAGAAGCAGGAACTGGGACGCAAGTGACACAAGGCCAGCAGAAGCAGGAGCTGGGACGCAAGTGACACAAGACCACCAGAAGCAGGAACTGGGACGCAAGTGACACAAGACCAGCAGAAGCATGAGCTGGGACGCAAGTGACACAAGCTAAGCAGAAGCAGGAGCTGGGACGCAAGTGACACAAGACCAGCAGAAGCAGGAGCTAAAACGCAAGTGACACAAGACTAGCAGAAGCAGGAGCTGGGACGCAAGTGACACAAGACCAGCAGAAGCAGGAGCTAAAACGCAAGTGACACAAGACCAGCAGAAGCAGGAGCTGGGACGCAAGTGACACAAGGCCAGCAGAAGCAGGAGCTAAAACGCAAGTGACACAAGACCAGCAGAAGCATGAGCTGGGACGCAAGTGACACAAGCTAAGCAGAAGCAGGAGCTGGGACGCAAGTGACACAAGACCAGCAGAAGCAGGAGCTAAAACGCAAGTGACACAAGACCAGCAGAAGCAGGAGCTGGGACGCAAGTGACACAAGGCCAGCAGAAGCAGGAGCTAAAACGCAAGTGACACAAGACTAGCAGAAGCAGGAGCTAAACGCAAGTGACACAAGACCAGCAGAAGCAGAAGCTGGGACGCAAGTGACACAAGACCAGCAGAAGCAGGAGCTGGGACGCAAGTGACACAAGACCAGCAGAAGCAGGGACGCAAGTGACACAAGGCCAGCAGAAGCAGGAGCTGGGACGCAAGTGACACAAGAGCAGCAGAAGCAGGGACGCAAGTGACACAAGGCCAGCAAAAGCAGGAGCTAAAACGCAAGTGACACAAGACTAGCAGAAGCAGGAGCTAAAACGCAAGTGACACAAGACCAGCAGAAGCAGGGACGCAAGTGACACAAGGCCAGCAGAAGCAGGAGCTGGGACGCAAGTGACACAAGACCAGCAGAAGCAGAAGCTGGGAAGCAAGTGACACAAGACCAGCTGAAGCAGGAGCTGGGACGCAAGTGACACAAGACCAGCAGAAGCAGGAGCTGGGACGCAAGTGACACAAGCTAAGCAGAAGCAGCAGCTGGGAAGCAAGTGACACAAGACCAGCAGAAGCAGAAGCTTGGACGCAAGTGACACAAGACCAGCAGAAGCAGGAGCTGGGACGCAAGTGACACAAGCTAAGCAGAAGCAGGAGCTGGGACGCATGGGACGCAAGCTAAGCAGAAGCAGGAGCTGGGAAGCAAGTGACACAAGACCAGCAGAAGCAGGAGCTGGGACGCAAGTGACACAAGACCAGCAGAAGCAGGAGCTGGGACGCAAGTGACGCAAGCTAAGAAGAAGCAGGAGCTGGGACGCAAGTGACGCAAGCTAAGCAGAAGCAGGAGCTGGGAAGCAGGTGTCACAAGACCAGCAGAAGCAGGAGGTGGGACGCAAGTGACACAAGACCAGCAGAAGCAGGAGCTGGGACGCAAGTGACACAAGACCAGCAGAAGCAGGAGCTGGGACGCAAGTGACACAAGACCAGCAGAAGCAGGAGTTGGGACGCAAGTGACACAAGGCCAGCAGAAGCAGGAGCTAAAACGCAAGTGACACAAGACCAGCAGAAGCAGAAGCAGAAGCTGGGACGCAAGTGACACCAAGACCAGCAGAAGCAAGAGCTCGGGCGCAAGTGACACAAGACCAGCAGAAGCAGGAGCTGGGACGCAAGTGACACAAGGCCAGCAGAAGCAGGAGCTAAAACGCAAGTGACACAAGACCAGCAGAAGCAGAAGCTAAACGCAAGTGACACAAGACCAGCAAACCAGTAACTGGGACGCAAGTGACACAAGACCAGCAGAAGCAGGAGCTGGGACGTAAGTGACACAAGACCTGCAGAAGCAGGAGCTGGGACGCAAGTGACTCAAGACCAGCAGAAGCAGGAGCTGGGACGCAGTGACACAGACCAGCAGAAGCAGGGACGCAAGTGACACAAGGCCCAGCAGAAGCAGGAGCTGGGACGCAAGTGACACAAGGCCAGCAGAAGCAGGAGCTAAAACGCAAGTGACACAAGACTAGCAGAAGCAGGAGCTAAAACGCAAGTGACACAAGACCAGCAGAAGCAGAAGCTGGGACCCAAGTGACACAAGACCAGCAGAAGCAGGAGCTGGGACGCAAGTGACACAAGACCAGCAGAAGCAGGAGCTGGGACGCAAGTGACACAAGGCCAGCAGAAGCAGAAGCTGTGACGCAAGTGACACAAAACCAGCAGAAGCAGGAGCTGGGACGCTAGTGACACAAGAGCAGCAGAAGCAGGGACGCAAGTGACACAAGGCCAGCAGAAGCAGGAGCTAAAACGCAAGTGACACAAGGCCAGCAGAAGCAGGAGCTAAAACACAAGTGACACAAGACCAGCAGAAGCAGGAGCTGGGACGCAAGTGACACAAGACCAGCAGAAGCAGGAGCTGGGACGCAAGTGACACAAGACCAGCAGAAGCAGGAGCTGGGACGCAAGTGACACAAGCTAAGCAGAAGCAGGAGCTGGGACGCAAGTGACACAAGACCAGCAGAAGCAGGAGCTGGGACGCAAGTGACACAAGACCAGCAGAAGCAGGAGCTGGACGCAAGTGACACAAGACCAGCAGAAGCAGATGCTGGGAAGCAAGTGACACAAGCTAAGCAGAAGCAGGAACTGGGACGCAAGTGACACAAGGCCAGCAGAAGCAGGAGCTGGGACGCAAGTGACACTAGACCAGCAGAAGCAAGAGCTGGGGACGCAAGTGACACAAGACCAGCAGAAGCAGGAGCTGGGACGCAAGTGACACAAGGCCAGCAGAAGCAGGAGCTGGGACGCAAGTGACAGAAGACCAGCAGAAGTAGGAGCTGGGACGCAAGTGACACAAGACCAGCAGAAGCAGAAGCTGGGACGCCAGTGACACAAGACCAGCAGAAGCAGAAGCTGGGACGCAAGTGACACAAGACCAGCAGAAGCAGAAGCTGGGACGCAAGTGACACTAGACCAGCAGAAGCAAGAGCTGGGACGCAAGTGACACAAGACCAGCAGAAGCAGGAGCTGGGACGCAAGTGACACAAGGCCAGTAGAAGCAGGAGCTAAAACGCAAGTGACACAAGACCAGCAGAAGCATAAGCTGGGACGCAAGTGACACAATACCAGCAGAAGCAGGAGCTGGGACGCAAGTGACACAAGACCAGCAGAAGCAGGGGCGCAAGTGACACAAGGCCAGCAGAAGCAGGAGCTGGGACGCAAGTGACACAAGACCAGCAGAAGCAGGATCTGGGACGCAAGTGACACAAGACCAGCAGAAGCAGAAGCTGGAAGCAAGTGACACAAGCTAAGCAGAAGCAGGAACTGGGACGCAAGTGACACAAGGCCAGCAGAAGCAGGAGCTGGGACGCAAGTGACACAAGACTACCAGAAGCAGGAACTGGGACGCAAGTGACACAAGACCAGCAGAAGCATGAGCTGGGACGCAAGTGACACAAGCTAAGCAGAAGCAGGAGCTGGGACGCAAGTGACACAAGACCAGCAGAAGCAGGAGCTAAACGCAAGTGACACAAGACTAGCAGAAGCAGGAGCTGGGACGCAAGTGACACAAGACCAGAAGAAGCAGGAGCTAAAACGCAAGTGACACAAGACCAGCAGAAGCAGGAGCTGGGACGCAAGTGACACAAGCCAGCAGAAGCAGGAGCTAAAACGCAAGTGACACAAGACCAGCAGAAGCATGAGCTGGGACGCAAGTGACACAAGCTAAGCAGAAGCAGGAGCTGGGACGCAAGTGACACAAGACCAGCAGAAGCAGGAGCTAAAACGCAAGTGACACAAGACCAAGCAGAAGCAGAGCTGGGACGCAAGTGACACAAGGCAGCAGAAGCAGGAGCTAAAACGCAAGTGACACAAGACCTAGCTAGAAGCAGGAGCATAAAACGCAAGTGAACACAAGACCAGCAGAAGCAGGAGCTGGGACGCAAGTGACACAAGACCAGCAGAAGCAGGGACGCAAGTGACACAAGGCCAGCAGAAGCAGGAGCTGGGACGCAAGTGACCACAAGAGGCAGCAGAAGCAGGGGACGCAAGTGACACATGGCCAGCAAAAGCAGGAGCTAAAACGCAAGTGACACAAGACTAGCAGAGAGCAGGAGCTTAAAACCGACAAAAGGTAGCACAAGACCAGCAGAAGCAGGGACGCAGTGACACAAGGCCAGCAGAAGCAGGAGCTGGGACGCAAGTGACACAAGACCAGCAGAAGCAGAAGCTGGGAAGCAGTGAACACAAGACACAGCTGAGCAGGGAGGCTGGGACGCAAGTGGGACACAAGACCAGCAGAAGCAGGAGCTGGGACGCAAGTG